>NW_027394278.1:11840627-11963088 GCF_049309525.1 Garra rufa | reverse complement strand
ACTAATGGACACCATCACCGATCTGCCATCTCCTAAATATTTCCAGCTTCATCCATTTTTTATTTGGAAGCCTGAAAATGATACCCTGATGGCCAGGCTGAGGAACAACTACACTCTGCCATGCTTTGAAGGGTGTAGACAGCCACAGGTGACATCTGCAGGAGTTGGTAGACCTCGTGTGATTGCAGGCATCACAGGTCAATACTGTCTGTTTTCTTCACGTCTGTGCTGCAAAGTCTGTAAAAAAAAATGGTATGCAGACAACCCACAGTGGCTGGAAAAGCTCCCCAAACACTTCACAAACCTGTTGCCAGCTGTTCTCACTTATAAGAAGGCTGTGTGTAAATCTCTGTTGGATGAACTGCGGCGTACTGGTAAATCACCCACAGACATGGCCAACCAGGTGATGGAAATGATGCATCTTAAATATGAACGTGCTCACTTGGCCTACCTCCTCAGTTGTCAGAATATCTTGGATGCTGAGGCTGGAAAGTATGGACAGAGAAGCATCACAGGATTCCTGAGAAACGAGACCCAGCCTGCTCCCTTTGGCGAGTATGCTGATCCCAATGGATGGAGTGGAATTGCTGTGTCTGCACATTATCTCACTGACTGTCTCCTGCACGAGTATCAGCGCCAAGAGAGAGCTATTATACAGCTCCTACAAGGAACCTTTGGGCAGGCATTTCATTCCGACCACACCCGAAAGGTGGCCAGGAAGGTTACTTTTACTTCTGGCACAATGTCATCCTATGCCATCATGAATGAAAGTTGGATGATCTTATCATGGGTGATGGTACAGTCAGAGACGGAAAAGTCCCTGGAGCCCATGTACAGGGGACTCGCAAATCGGTACCAGACGGCAGGAATGGAGAAGGCACATTACCAGTGGGTTGACAGGTAGGCTTGATAATTCTGTACCTTGCCTAAGACATATCACATAGAGAATGTATACATCAGTTAATACTATTATCCTGACTGATGAACAGATCCATTGACTGATTTTAACATTAACATTATACTTTTCTGTTTTTTTCCCCAGAGATTGCTGTGCACCATTCAGAGTGCCAGACTCTCACAAAACAGAGCACCTGAACTGGGAAGCGTGGCAGACTACAGATGACATTATTGCCGAAGCCACTTCTGGAAACTTAGAGAACAAGTGTGCTTCCAGATCTTTCTACAATCAGCACATCATGATCAAGCTGGACCTGTTCCATTGTATGAGGCGCTTCCTCCGTGAGTGTGTTTCTGAGCATCATGCCCTTTACAGCTCCTTCTCCCAGTTCTTGTCTGCTGCCTTCTGTGTTGTGGATCAGGAAGATCTGCAGAAGCTCAAGGATGCTTACGCATTTTGTGGTATTGAGCCTGCCAACCCCACAAAGCAGCACATTCGGGAACACTGCAGAACAAAGATCACACAGCCTAAAGAACTTGTGAGGAGGGTCGAGGATGTTATGCACCATTTTCATTTGGCAGGAGATCCTGATGGTGTTCCCCTGTACAAACCGTCCATGCTAAAAACATGGCGCATACAGCGGGTTCACATTCTGCGAGGATGTCTAAGTGATCCAGAGGTTGCCGGTGAAATCTTGTACAGGCATGGTGGAATACTGCAACTGAACCACGTTCAGGGTGAGGGGGCCAAAGTTCCAGTATGGATCCCCATAAGAGGAACTTCTCAGCAAGAGGGGTACCACTTCCACCAGGCTCAGTGGGTCACTGGCACACGTGTCTCCTCAGAACTGTTTCAAGCCCAGGGGATGACCGGAGTGGCACGCTGGAATTTTCAGCGTCTGGTGGACCTAAAACAGCCAGGTGTTCAGCTTCCAGCAGCCTTTGATCCAGCTCTGATGGCAGAGATGAATACAGTCTCAGAAAGGCTGTTAGGTGTGCCAAAGTATCCTGCCCTTTGGGTATGTAGCAGAGATACTGCAGAAAGATTTGGGCTGGAGTATGTTGAACCTGGATGTCGCCCTGTTGTCCTGGACTGGGAAAAGCACAAGACCAAGATGACTGAAGTACATCCAGCTGAGCAGAGTGACACATCCACTGCCATGTCGCAATACACTTCTGCTCCTCTTGATGTGACTCCAAGTCCTTATCTAGAGTCAGGTAAACTTTTACAGACACAGGAACTGAAAAGACATATATGCTTCATTATATATATATTTACAAAGGGTTTCATTTTCTGTTGTTGTTGTTGTTGTTGTTGTTGTTGTAGTAGTGACCGCCAGTTCCCAGCCTGTGCCCTTGCTGTCCTCATCTTTTCCATGCAAGGCTGAGCATTCTTCAGAGACAGGTGAACATTTGTTAGACACACAGTGTCATGTCATCCCAGTATCTCATTTGTATTTTTGTCTTAAAAATGCATTTACAATTGTTTACTTGCTATTGTAGTGACCTCCAGTCCCCAACCTGTACCCTCTCTGTCCTCATCTTTTCCTGGTCACGCTGATCTTCGTTCAGAAACAGGTGAGTAGTAACAGATGGTCAAACCAAAAACGTTTCTGCTATTTATCATCTTGGCTAAATACTGATTAAATGTTAATGTGATTGTTGTAGGTGCCACATTCACACCACCTTTGCCCATGAAAGCCTCACCTGCTAGCAGCCGCACTGGACCTGTGAAGACTGGTGGTAGAGTGTTTGTGTTAGATCACAAAAAGTGGACAGCCCCAATGAAGGAGACCATTGACACTTTACTAAAGAAACACCATGGAAAGAAGGACATGCTTAAGCTTGTGGATCAGGAGTATGCAGCAATGGTCCACAGTTCCTGTACTGACCCTAACAGCATGCTCCATTCAACCACAAGATTACACATCTCACAGTATGTCAAACACCTTGCAAAACTCTTAAACACCAGTTCTTTCTTAAATACAAGTCCATAAAAACTTGTTGAGACACAACAACTCTGGTATTTGCTGACAGAGGGTAGTGAAACTACTAGTGTTCCAGTTGCAACTGTGACTCCAGCAGTCATGCTCACACCTGCACCTCCTCCAACCACACGTATGACTCACGTGGCTGTTGAGAAAATTGTGGAAGAAATTATGGAGAGACAGCAACAGCAGCTGCAGCAAAAGCAACAGCAACAACCCACCGAACAGAAAAAGAAACAAACAAAGACCTGTCTTGCCTGTGGACAGCCCAAATCTCGGTACGAGAATGATGGCTCCTCCATTCACTTCTTTTACCAGCAGGGTCCTGTTAGATACTTCTATTGTTCAACAAAGGTTTTTACAACCTACAGTGCAGAAGGTCTAACAAACCAAAGAATGCCTTTTCAGGACTTTATGGAGACAGAGTTTTTTCAGAGGGAACTGGAAGCCACAAAAAAACGAGTTGAGGAGAAAGGGCAACAGAAACGGAAGAGGTCTGATACGCAACCTCAACCCACTGGTCGCCTGTGCAGATTCTGCAAAATGGAACTGAAGCAGGGCCCAAACAGTCCACATGTTCACACGGGCTTTCCCGGGGTATCAGGGAAATACATATACTGTCCTGCTAAAGTCTTTTTTATTTACAAAGATCAGGGTATGGACAAAGAGTTGACCTGGAAAGACTTTAAAGATTCTGCTTTTTATGAGGCAGAAAAGCAAAGATGGATTGCAGAGAAAGGAAAATAAGTCTTTTTTTCCTTTTGTTTTCTGTAAATAATTATATATGTTCTTTGGATTTATTTAGATTTCATTGATAGTTTTTATTGTTTTATAGTTTCATCTACTTCATATAACTCTGTAACTATAATAATAACTGATTAGAAACCTTTTAATCCACAACTCATGTCAATATTATTTTTATGTCATATAAATTAAAATGTTTTTTTTTTACTTTTAAATCTTTTGTTAATTTGATGTTTGTAGATTAAAACCTGACATTAATAAATAACATTTATTTCTGCTTAATTTTGTCTGAGCTAAACTGGCCAATAAACACACATTTACAAAAATAAGCAAATAAAATTAATAAAGTAGAAATGCAACTAAAATATATCACACTTGAGGACTTCCGGTTATGGCGGCAAGGTGAGCAGACACGTTCTCCTCGTGCTTAATTGCTTTTCAATAAATCCTGCATAATATTCCATAGAGAGGTCATATAAAGAGACAAAATTGTAAGCATAAGAGTAAACCACCTCAAACATGCCAAAAAAAGCGGCTAAGGAGAAGAAAACGATGGAGAGCTTCGAGGATGTAACGTTAGGTCAGGAGCTAGCTGATGGGGAGCCATGCTCACCGGAGCAGGCACACGCTGACGTGTCCGCGGACGCTGAACAAGTCATAAACATGGAAAATCCATCAACAAAGGACCTCATGCTTGCCATAACCTCATTCAAACAAGACTTTAACACAAAAATAGACGGTGTACTGACGGAAATAAGAATTGTCCAAACGGACGTGAAAGATTGTAGTGGGCGTATCATAGAGGCCGAAATGCGAATATCGACGGCAGAAGACGAGATACAAACCCTGAAAGAAACTATCGAAAAACTTGAGAACAAGACAAAAAACCTCAATAACAAAGTCGAAGACTTAGAAGGGAGGAGTAGACGTAATAACTTGCGTGTACTGGGCATACCCGAGAAAGTGGAAGGCAATGATACCTGTTCCTTTATGGAAAAATGGATAGCGGATGCTCTGAAGATAACGCCGCCGGTTTTGGAGAGAGCGCACCGGGTAACAGCGAGCCAAAGTTCCACCACGTATCCGAGAACTATCATCATCAAGTGCTTAAACTACAAGGACAGAGAAAATATCTTGAAAGCAGCGCGGATACAGAAAGAGGTGATGTACCAAAACAACAAAATAAGATTTCTTCCTGACCTGCCAACGGAGGTGTATAAGCGACAGAGGAGTTACGACGGCGTGAGGAAGCGGTTACGGGAACTCGGTCTGGATAAGCACCGGGTGATATACCCCGCACGGCTCCTGTTGACCAACGGTGACCGCACTGTCGTCTTCAATACACCAACGGACGTGAATAATTACATCAAGAAACTGGAGCCAGTGACTGAGGATGACTAAATTAAGTGTGACTTGATGAGAACTTTTATTGAACTTAAAATCTCGTCAGATGTGGCTGCTGGAAAATGAGAGGTATGAAGGGCCTGAATTTGTTGGAAACGTGACATCGGACTACTTACAAACTTGATTCTCTTAAAATACTAATATAAAGTTTTAAAAAGTCCTGTTTAAAGATATATTTTATTTAGTTTTCTCTTTCTTCTTCTTAAAGTGTAATTAGGTGCTTCTTAGGTGAGTGCTGAAAAGTACGTGCATGTAGTATGACACGTATATTTTACTTTCAGTTGATAGATAAAACATCTTATCTGGATTATTTTTTCTACGTAGACAAGTAATTGAGCTGAGTTTTGGTTTAACGTTACAGGAGAATAGTTCCTCAGCATAGTGTGGACCTATTCCGGATAATGGAGGGAAGTTATTTAGGGGTTTGGGGGAGCCTGTATGTTCTAGTGAGTCAGGCCTGGGTTCTGGGTGGGTTGCTCTCTTCCTTTTCGTTTTGGGTTTTATTTCAAATGGTACCCTTTATAGGTTTTTATTGTTATTCTTGCACTAAGACAATTTACCTCTCTTTATGTTAAATATGACACTATAAAAATGACAGACGTTTTGGTTGAATGTGTATCTTGGAATTGTAGAGGCCTTCGTAAACTAACTAAAATAAAACAAGTAATGGATAGAATAAAACAGATAAGAGCCAAAATTGTGTTCCTGCAGGAAACACACATGTTAGATCATGAGATAATCAAAATTAAGCGTAGATGGCCAGGTCAGGTATTGTCTTCAGCTTATTATTCGAATTCCAGAGGAGTTATAACTATGATACATAAGTCTATCCCTTTGCGCATTGATAAAATAACTAAAGACCCCAAAGGTAGATTTTTGATTGTACAGGGAAATATTCTATCAACTCGGATCAATCTGATTAATGTATATGGACCTAATGATGATAATGCAGATTTTTATAATGATTTATTTTTGAGAATCTCCACAATGCCCGGAAAACACATTATGGCAGGTGATTTCAATTGTGTTTTGCAGCCCAGTAAGGACCGGTCATCTGGTATTGATAACACCCATGTAAGGTCTAGAAAAGCTTTACAATATTTTATAAAGGAACTTAACTTGGTGGATATATGGAGGGCTCAAAACCCAATAAAAAGGGAATATTCATGTTGGTCCAGTACTTCTAAAGGATACTCAAGAATAGATTACTTTCTGATTTCAGCTGAACTAATTTCATGTATCAGGAATTGTCAATATACTAGTATTCTTATTTCAGACCATGCTCTTGTATCTTTGACATACGTTGAACCAAAGTTTTCTCATAATCGTACTAAATGGAGATTTCAAATACACTGGATGAAAGACAAAAGATTTCTTGAGTTCTTAGGGGAACAAATTGATTACTATTTTGAACATAACACTACCCAAACATCAGCTATAACCAGATGGGAAGCCTTTAAGGCCTTTATACGAGGACAAATTATAAGTTATACGAGTAGGAAGACAAAAGAGAAACAGGAGAAATATAAAACACTTGAAACAAAAATTCGCTTACTCGAGGAAAAAAGTTTACAAGCAGGCCAAAATACTGATAATGTTTTAAAAGAATTGCTATTGTTAAGAACCCAATATAATGAAAAAACACATGAAAAAGCAGCGGCCAATTTATTAAGATTAAAGCAGCAATTTTACGATCAGGGAGAAAAACCAGGCAGACTTCTAGCTTGGCGTTTAAAACAACAGGAATTAGAAAGAGCAATTACTAGTATTGAAGATGAAAATGGAAATATGACTGTAGACCCGTTGGAAATTAATAAAGCGTTTAAAAACTTCTACGAAAAACTATATTGCTCTGAATGTAAGGCCACGACAGATGTCCACTCCGCGTTTTTTGATAATCTCAACATTCCTAAAATATCTGAGGAATTTAAAATTAAATTAGATGGTGAGATTACGACAGTTGAGATTATGGAGGCTATAAAGGCATTAAAAGGTGGTAAAACAGCAGGACCTGATGGCCTGCCCATCGACCTATATAAATATTTCAGTGATAAAATGGTTAAGCCACTCTATGATATGTATATAGAATGTTATAATAGTGTATGTCTTCCTAATTCTATGAGAGAGGCTTTGATCATTCTTTTACCAAAACCAGGAAAACCGAATACAAAATGCGGAAATATGCGACCTATTAGTCTGATAAACACAGATACCAAAATAATATGCAAAATCTTGGCAAAAAGGCTAGAGACTGTACTTCCGGGCATTGTGGGTGATGATCAGAATGGGTTCATTAAAAATAGACAGGGATTTCATAACGTAAGACGTGTTTTAAATATTTTGCATAGCCAAAAAGAGGAAAAGGATACTGCTCTTCTCTCGCTCGACGCGGAGAAAGCTTTCGATAGGATCGAATGGGCTTATCTCTTTGACGTTCTCATAAAATTCGGATTTGGAAACTCCTTTTTACATTGGATCAAATTATTACATTCCAACCCAGTGGCTGAAGTTTTAACCAATGAGATGATTTCTGAGACATTTAATATTACAAGAGGTTGCCCTCAAGGCTCACCATTGTCCCCACTTTTATTCATTTTGGCTATAGAACCGCTAGCAATAGCCGTAAGAGCTAACAACCACATACAAGGGATTAAAATGGGTGGCAAGGAACATAAAATAGCTTTATTCGCTGATGATGTGGTGTTATTCCTAAAACAATTAAACGCCTCTCTTCCAGCACTTTTAGACCTGATCACTCAATTCGGAAGTATATCGGGATATAAAGTAAACACATCAAAGTCATCGTTATTGCTGCTTAATAAGGATAGTTGTCCAAATACATCACATTTATTTACCTTGAAATTATCATCCAGTTTTACATATTTGGGTATCAAAATTGTTCCCCAATTAGAAAATATAATTTCTACAAATTATAATGTTATAATGGAATCAATATCTAAAGAATTGGAGAGATGGTTATCTTTACCAATTTCATTGATAGGAAGGATAAATATATTGAAGATGAATATTTTGCCTAAATTCATGTATTTATTCCAAAATATCCCCTTGGCGCCACCAGCTGGAGTGTTCTCAAAGATTAATTCATTATTCAGGAAATTTATTTGGAACAAGAAATGCCCTCGAGTTCGTCTTTCTCTTCTTTATCTTCCATTTGACACTGGAGGGTTAAAATGCCCCAACCTGTACTGGTACTATTTAGCTGCACAATTAAGAACAATAATGTTTTATTTTTCCTCTGGAAATAAACCATCCTGGGTGGATATGGAGTCATGTGGTTTGGCGTTACCTTTAAACTTGTATATATATTCAGATAAGTTTAAACAACTGAAAACAGTCACCACGCACCCCATAGTTCGTAATATGATTGGAGTATGGTATGAAGTTAGAGAGTACATGAAAATAGCTGACTCTTTATCCCAGTATAGTCCCATTTGGGGCAACACATTATTCAAACCAGGCACGAATGACTCAGGATTCCGGTTGTGGGTTGAAAAGGGATTAAGCAAAATTAGTGATCTTTTTGAGGAGGGAACGTTGATGTCGTTTGAGCAGATATCTACTAAGTATAATATTCCAAGAAAACATTTCTTTAAATACTTACAGATAAGGAGTTTTGTTCTTTCTAGGCAGAACCAATCATTAAACTTGCCAGTACTTTCGTCTTTGGAGGAATTAATTACTAAGAAAAGCAATAATAAAGGATTAATATCAGTTTTTTACAACTGGCTTGTATCAGGGTCTACTGAATCAACAACACCGAAACTTGAATTATGGAAGATAGGATTGAATGAGGATATATCTGAGGATGAATGGAGACAAGTCTGTAAAAATTCTCAGAAACAGTTAGGGAGCGTTAGCTTAAAACTACTTCAATATAACTGGTTGATGCAGACTTACATAACTCCTGTCAAACTAAATAGGTTTAATAAAAATATTCCTGATACATGCTTTAAATGCAGAGAGGCTCAGGGTTCATTTGTACATTGTGTTTGGGAATGCAACATTATTAGAGACTTTTGGGTGGAAGTGATTAATATTACAAAAAGAATTGTATCCTTGAATATTCCCCTAGATGCAAAAATGATTTTGCTACATTTATATCCAAAGAACCTTAAACTAAATCTTCATCAGCGCAAATTCATAGATTATGCTATATTACAAGCTAAAAGAATGATAGCTCTTAGCTGGAAAAGGCCTGATCCACCATCTATTGGAACTTGGATTAATGCCATGGCACAGTGTATGGCCATGGAAAAAGTAACATATTTTATTAATAATAAAATGGATGTATATGAAGAAATATGGAAGCCCTTTAATTGCTACATAAACAACAATAATATTGGTCATTTATTACAAGAGGTGTAACTATGTATAGTGTTTGTTTGTTTTGTTTTTTTTGGAAAATAACTTTTATGTGTAAAGTACAGTAATGTATATTTGGTTATTGGGTACATTGTTAGATTTGTTTTGCATTTAAATTGTCTCTTGTATGAGAAGTCTGTGTATTTCTATAGGGGAGAAGAGAGTGATGTTCTCTTGTTGGGGTGGGAAATAATTGTGACAAATTGGAAATGTGTTTTTCTGTTATCTGTCTTGCATAATCAAAAACAATAAACACATTGTTCAAAAAAAAAATATATATATATCACACTTGTTTGTACCCACAAAAACATATAAACTTTAAAAACAAATTTACAGGATTTACAGTTGCAAATTATATATATATATATATATATATATATATATATATATATATATATATATATATATATATATATATTATACAAATACATAAAAATTAAATTATGTATAAATTATATAAAATTTTATATAAAGTTGCTGCCTTATTTTGTACATTTGGAATTTGCAGAATAACATGACAAATATATATTGAATTTTTAATAACATTTATAAAGTTCAGTATTTATATAGTAAATACAAAAATAAAATATATGAATATATAAATATGTTTTACATATAAATATATATAATATAAAATATATTTATTAACATATGTCAAATAAAACATTTATAAACATAACATGACAAATAAATATTGAATTTTGAGTAAGATTTATATATGTTTTATTCAATCTTATGCTGTCCAAGGTGCTGATTCAATACTGTAGCTACTTTGGCCAATAACCACACATAAAAGAAACATAAATAATTGTTTCATGTAAATAATGATGTAACGTTTTTACTGGAAGGCTGTAGGGTGTCTTTTTGTGTTTACATTTGCTTTAAGTTCACATTTGAGCAGAGCGCAAAACTGCAGTGAGCGGGATTCGAACCCCGGTCCAGACGTTTACCCCAAATAATGTGAAAAAATCTGATTGGTTGTCGGTGTAATTCAAAACCTTGGACAGCGGCAACAAAGCTTGCATTTCATTGGCTGTCAGCGTGTTCCAACTATTCACGACCTGCCTCCGCGTGACAGGCGGAGATACTGTCCACTATACTAACGAGGAGCTGCGCTTGCTGGCCTTCGCCCCCAGCCGGCGTGATTTCACCGACATCACCAAAACGAGCCATTACTCCATGAAAAACCAGATCAACCTGCCATGACCTTATTAAGTCTCTCAATATCTTGAATGATACACATTACAGGGGGTCATTATTTGGACCACTTTATTATTTACATTTTTTTTTTTTTTTCACTTTTCATACGGGGGGCATGAAAAAAGGGATGACATTGACTTGATTGGGTTTGTGAATATTGGGAGATGGAAGGGACTTTTGTAACTTGTACTCCTCCCATTTGGAGTGACGGTGGTGATGAAAAACATGTTGGCAGGCGTCGGCACCCTAGGTTACCCTTGGTAAGCGTAGTGGTTTACCAAAGGGAGCGCACAGGCCCAAGGGATTGGAGCCATAGCTCGAGTTTCTCTTCATCAACGCATAAATTTTTCGCCTTTTACTGAAGATTTCCGTGGACAGAAACATTTCCGAGTGACCTGTATTTTTGGGGGCTCTGCTCACAACAGAGCTATACTAGAGTGAATCTGGCCGACTGCCAACATGCAGTGGAACGAAGCGCGCCGCGTCGTGGTCTGTGTTTGCAGCCTTTGTGCTTCCTGTGTCGCAACTTCAGATTTCTTTAGCCAGCATGAAAAGACAGCGCTCTCTCGTACATAATGGGATCCAAACCCTGAACGGGCCCAGACAAAGATGGCTTCCGCTCCTTTGGCCCTATCAGTGACTTGTGCACTTTGAGCATTCTTTTCTGACCGGCGAAAGCCAGCGTCCACCGCCTGCGTTGTTGGTATAGTATAACTTGCACTGTACCCAGATGAAAAATGGAGGTGGCAGAATGGAGCTCGGTGTTGTGTTCGCCTGCACAAAAAGCCTGCCGTGACCCGGATTCGAACCGGAGTTGCTGCGGCCACAACGCAGAGTACTAACCGGCCGGGTCTGCTTAAAAAAACTCAGAAGTGCCCCAACCTACAGGTTCACTGGCTTGTTTGCCAAGGGATCTCAAATTTAAGGGTGCCTTCCAAGAAGCAGGGGTCACAGTTCAATTCAACATCTCACATAGCCTTCGTACTCGGTCGTGAGGGGAGGCCTGTAGCAAACTGACAGCTTGTCGCCCGAACAGGGACTTGAACCCTGGACCCTCAGATTAAAAGTCTGATGCTCTACCGACTGAGCTATCCGGGCCACATTGGGAGCATGACAGCAAACAATGTGCATTCTCTGTCTGCTTAAAGTTTGCGGTACTGCAGGATGAAGGCCACAGACTACTAGGGCTGAGACTGATAGGCTTCTCCTGGCAAGTTTGGAACAGTGACATTGAATGAATGGACTCTTTTCACAACAGTTTGCTAACACTTTTTTGGCCTGGACAGAGAAGTAAATGGTGCTAGAAGTTCATAATGAGTAGGCTTCTTTTACACTGTTATATCAGAGCACCTAAAAGCTCTTCCATTGGACTTGGTTCTTTGGAAACACTGCTTGAAAAGAGATGTGGGAAGACCAGTTGTCGTGCAGCAACTGGAGTTAGAGGGGGGAAAAAATCAGCTTCCAGGAAAAGTAGAGAAGGCACAGTTGCTGTCGCAAACAGCCAAGAAGGCAAAGCGCTTCGTAGTCGGCAGGGTTCGAACCTGCGCGGGGAGACCCCAATGGATTTCGAGTCCATCGCCTTAACCTCTCAGCCACGACTACACCTGAGGGTGTTTTGCGTGCTTTTTGGTTGGCTAGATGTGGGCAGCATAGGACATCGCGGACAACCTGCACTGCACCCGGATGAAAAATGGAGGTGGCAGAAAGGAGCTCTTCTTTTTTAACTTTTACTCCTCCCATTTACAGTGAGGGGGCCATTAAATTCATGTTGGCAGGTGTCGGCACCCTAGATTACCCTTGGTGAGTGTAGTGGTTTAGCACAGGGAGCGCACAGGCCCAAGGAAATGGAGCCATAGCTCGAGTTTCTCTTCATCAACGCATAAATCTTTCGCCTTTTACTAAAGATTTCTGTGTCAAGAGCAGAATCAAACTGGCCGCCCGCCAACGTGCAGTGGAACGAAGCGCGCCTCATCATGGTCTGTGTTTGCGGCCTTTGCGCTTTCTGCGTCGCAACTTCAAATTTCTTTAGCCAGCGTGGAAAGACAGCACTCTCTCGTACATGACGGGATCCAAACAAAGATGGCTTCAGCTCCTTTGGCCCTATCAGTGACTCGTGCGCTTCAAGCATTCCTTTCAGAATGCTAAAAGCTAAAATCCACCACCTGCGTTGGTGGTATAGTGGTGAGCATAGCTGCCTTCCAAGCAGTTGACCCGGGTTCGATTCCCGGCCAACGCATTCCTTTTGGCTCCGGCTGACGTTGAAGCAGAATTGCTTCTGTGACCTCTGTCTGCACCAAAAACTTTTGGATGAGTCGTTCAGAAGCAGTAAAAAGCTAGGACTCCCCGTCGGGGAATTGAACCCCGGTCTTCCGCGTGACAGGCGGAGATACTGTCCACTATACTAACGAGGAGCTGCGCTTGCTGGCCTTCGCCCCCAGCCGGCGTGATTTCACCGACATCACCAAAACGAGCCATTACTCCATGAAAAACCAGATCAACCTGCCATGACCTTATTAAGTCTCTCAATATCTTGAATGATACACATTACAGGGGGTCATTATTTGGACCACTTTATTATTTACTTTTTTTTTTTTTTTTTCACTTTTCATACGGAGGGCATGAAAAAAGGGATGACATTGACTTGATTGGGTTTGTGAATATTGGGAGATGGAAGGGACTTTTGTAACTTGTACTCCTCCCATTCGGAGTGACGGTGGTGATGAAAAACATGTTGGCAGGCGTCGGCACCCTAGGTTACCCTTGGTAAGCGTAGTGGTTTACCAAAGGGAGCGCACAGGCCCAAGGGATTGGAGCCATAGCTCGAGTTTCTCTTGATCAACGCATACATTTTTCGCCTTTTACTGAAGATTTCCGTGGACAGAAACATTTCCGAGTGACCTGTATTTTTGGGGGCTCTGCTCACAACAGAGCTATACTAGAGTGAATCTGGCCGACTGCCAACATGCAGTGGAACGAAGCGCTTCAGATTTCTTTAGCCAGCATGAAAAGACAGCGCTCTCTCGTACATAACGGGATCCAAACCCTGAACGGGCCCAGACAAAGATGGCTTCCGCTCCTTTGGCCCTATCAGTGACTTGTGCACTTTGAGCATTCTTTTCTGACCGGCGAAAGCCAGCGTCCACCGCCTGCGTTGTTGGTATAGTATAACTTGCACTGTACCCAGATGAAAAATGGAGGTGGCAGAATGGAGCTCGGTGTTGTGTTCGCCTGCACAAAAAGCCTGCCGTGACCCGGATTCGAACCGGAGTTGCTGCGGCCACAACGCAGAGTACTAACCGGCCGGGTCTGCTTAAAAAAACTCAGAAGTGCCCCAACCTACAGGTTCACTGGCTTGTTTGCCAAGGGATCTCAAATTTAAGGGTGCCTTCCAAGAAGCAGGGGTCACAGTTCAATTCAACATCTCACATAGCCTTCGTACTCGGTCGTGAGGGGAGGCCTGTAGCAAACTGACAGCTTGTCGCCCGAACAGGGACTTGAACCCTGGACCCTCAGATTAAAAGTCTGATGCTCTACCGACTGAGCTATCCGGGCCACATTGGGAGCATGACAGCAAACAATGTGCATTCTCTGTCTGCTTAAAGTTTGCGGTACTGCAGGATGAAGGCCACAGACTACTAGGGCTGAGACTGATAGGCTTCTCCTGGCAAGTTTGGAACAGTGACATTGAATGAATGGACTCTTTTCACAACAGTTTGCTAACACTTTTTTGGCCTGGACAGAGAAGTAAATGGTGCTAGAAGTTCATAATGAGTAGGCTTCTTTTACACTGTTATATCAGAGCACCTAAAAGCTCTTCCATTGGACTTGGTTCTTTGGAAACACTGCTTGAAAAGAGATGTGGGAAGACCAGTTGTCGTGCAGCAACTGGAGTTAGAGGGGGGAAAAAATCAGCTTCCAGGAAAAGTAGAGAAGTCACAGTTGCTGTCGCAAACAGCCAAGAAGGCAAAGCGCTTCGTAGTCGGCAGGGTTCGAACCTGCGCGGGGAAACCCCAATGGATTTCGAGTCCATCGCCTTAACCTCTCAGCCACGACTACACCTGAGGGTGTTTTGCATGCTTTTTGGTTGGCTAGATGTGGGCAGCATAGGACATCGCGGACAACCTGCACTGCACCTGGATGAAAAATGGAGGTGGCAGAAAGGAGCTCTTCTTTTTTAACTTTTACTCCTCCCATTTACAGTGAGGGGGCCATTAAATTCATGTTGGCAGGTGTCGGCACCCTAGATTACCCTTGGTGAGTGTAGTGGTTTAGCACAGGGAGCGCACAGGCCCAAGGAAATGGAGCCATAGCTCGAGTTTCTCTTCATCAACGCATAAATCTTTCGCCTTTTACTAAAGATTTCCGTGTCAAGAGCAGAATCAAACTGGCCGCCCGCCAACGTGCAGTGGAACGAAGCGCGCCTCATCATGGTCTGTGTTTGCGGCCTTTGCGCTTTCTGCGTCGCAACTTCAAATTTCTTTAGCCAGCGTGGAAAGACAGCACTCTCTCGTACATGACGGGATCCAAACAAAGATGGCTTCAGCTCCTTTGGCCCTATCAGTGACTCGTGCGCTTCAAGCATTCCTTTCAGAATGCTAAAAGCTAAAATCCACCACCTGCGTTGGTGGTATAGTGGTGAGCATAGCTGCCTTCCAAGCAGTTGACCCGGGTTCGATTCCCGGCCAACGCATTCCTTTTGGCTCCGGCTGACGTTGAAGCAGAATTGCTTCTGTGACCTCTGTCTGCACCAAAAACTTTTGGATGAGTCGTTCAGAAGCAGTAAAAAGCTAGGACTCCCCGTCGGGGAATCGAACCCCGGTCTTCCGCGTGACAGGCGGAGATACTGTCCACTATACTAACGAGGAGCTGCGCTTGCTGGCCTTCGCCCCCAGCCGGCGTGATTTCACCGACATCACCAAAACGAGCCATTACTCCATGAAAAACCAGATCAACCTGCCATGACCTTATTAAGTCTCTCAATATCTTGAATGATACACATTACAGGGGGTCATTATTTGGACCACTTTATTATTTACATTTTTTTTTTTTTTTTTCACTTTTCATACGGGGGGCATGAAAAAAGGGATGACATTGACTTGATTGGGTTTGTGAATATTGGGAGATGGAAGGGACTTTTGTAACTTGTACTCCTCCCATTTGGAGTGACGGTGGTGATGAAAAACATGTTGGCAGGCGTCGGCACCCTAGGTTACCCTTGGTAAGCGTAGTGGTTTACCAAAGGGAGCGCACAGGCCCAAGGGATTGGAGCCATAGCTCGAGTTTCTCTTCATCAACGCATACATTTTTCGCCTTTTACTGAAGATTTCCGTGGACAGAAACATTTCCGAGTGACCTGTATTTTTGGGGGCTCTGCTCACAACAGAGCTATACTAGAGTGAATCTGGCCGACTGCCAACATGCAGTGGAACGAAGCGCGCCGCGTCGTGGTCTGTGTTTGCAGCCTTTGTGCTTCCTGTGTCGCAACTTCAGATTTCTTTAGCCAGCATGAAAAGACAGCGCTCTCTCGTACATAACGGGATCCAAACCCTGAACGGGCCCAGACAAAGATGGCTTCCGCTCCTTTGGCCCTATCAGTGACTTGTGCACTTTGAGCATTCTTTTCTGACCGGCGAAAGCCAGCGTCCACCGCCTGCGTTGTTGGTATAGTATAACTTGCACTGTACCCAGATGAAAAATGGAGGTGGCAGAATGGAGCTCGGTGTTGTGTTCGCCTGCACAAAAAGCCTGCCGTGACCCGGATTCGAACCGGAGTTGCTGCGGCCACAACGCAGAGTACTAACCGGCCGGGTCTGCTTAAAAAAACTCAGAAGTGCCCCAACCTACAGGTTCACTGGCTTGTTTGCCAAGGGATCTCAAATTTAAGGGTGCCTTCCAAGAAGCAGGGGTCACAGTTCAATTCAACATCTCACATAGCCTTCGTACTCGGTCGTGAGGGGAGGCCTGTAGCAAACTGACAGCTTGTCGCCCGAACAGGGACTTGAACCCTGGACCCTCAGATTAAAAGTCTGATGCTCTACCGACTGAGCTATCCGGGACACATTGGGAGCATGACAGCAAACAATGTGCATTCTCTGTCTGCTTAAAGTTTGCGGTACTGCAGGATGAAGGCCACAGACTACTAGGGCTGAGACTGATAGGCTTCTCCTGGCAAGTTTGGAACAGTGACATTGAATGAATGGACTCTTTTCACAACAGTTTGCTAACACTTTTTTGGCCTGGACAGAGAAGTAAATGGTGCTAGAAGTTCATAATGAGTAGGCTTCTTTTACACTGTTATATCAGAGCACCTAAAAGCTCTTCCATTGGACTTGGTTCTTTGGAAACACTGCTTGAAAAGAGATGTGGGAAGACCAGTTGTCGTGCAGCAACTGGAGTTAGAGGGGGGAAAAAATCAGCTTCCAGGAAAAGTAGAGAAGTCACAGTTGCTGTCGCAAACAGCCAAGAAGGCAAAGCGCTTCGTAGTCGGCAGGGTTCGAACCTGCGCGGGGAAACCCCAATGGATTTCGAGTCCATCGCCTTAACCTCTCAGCCACGACTACACCTGAGGGTGTTTTGCGTGCTTTTTGGTTGGCTAGATGTGGGCAGCATAGGACATCGCGGACAACCTGCACTGCACCCGGATGAAAAATGGAGGTGGCAGAAAGGAGCTCTTCTTTTTTAACTTTTACTCCTCCCATTTACAGTGAGGGGGCCATTAAATTCATGTTGGCAGGTGTCGGCACCCTAGATTACCCTTGGTGAGTGTAGTGGTTTAGCACAGGGAGCGCACAGGCCCAAGGAAATGGAGCCATAGCTCGAGTTTCTCTTCATCAACGCATAAATCTTTCGCCTTTTACTAAAGATTTCCGTGTCAAGAGCAGAATCAAACTGGCCGCCCGCCAACGTGCAGTGGAACGAAGCGCGCCTCATCATGGTCTGTGTTTGCGGCCTTTGCGCTTTCTGCGTCGCAACTTCAAATTTCTTTAGCCAGCGTGGAAAGACAGCACTCTCTCGTACATGACGGGATCCAAACAAAGATGGCTTCAGCTCCTTTGGCCCTATCAGTGACTCGTGCGCTTCAAGCATTCCTTTCAGAATGCTAAAAGCTAAAATCCACCACCTGCGTTGGTGGTATAGTGGTGAGCATAGCTGCCTTCCAAGCAGTTGACCCGGGTTCGATTCCCGGCCAACGCATTCCTTTTGGCTCCGGCTGACGTTGAAGCAGAATTGCTTCTGTGACCTCTGTCTGCACCAAAAACTTTTGGATGAGTCGTTCAGAAGCAGTAAAAAGCTAGGACTCCCCGTCGGGGAATCGAACCCCGGTCTTCCGCGTGACAGGCGGAGATACTGTGCACTATACTAACGAGGAGCTGCGCTTGCTGGCCTTCGCCCCCAGCCGGCGTGATTTCACCGACATCACCAAAACGAGCCATTACTCCATGAAAAACCAGATCAACCTGCCATGACCTTATTAAGTCTCTCAATATCTTGAATGATACACATTACAGGGGGTCATTATTTGGACCACTTTATTATTTACATTTTTTTTTTTTTTTCACTTTTCATACGGGGGGCATGAAAAAAGGGATGACATTGACTTGATTGGGTTTGTGAATATTGGGAGATGGAAGGGACTTTTGTAACTTGTACTCCTCCCATTTGGAGTGACGGTGGTGATGAAAAACATGTTGGCAGGCGTCGGCACCCTAGGTTACCCTTGGTAAGCGTAGTGGTTTACCAAAGGGAGCGCACAGGCCCAAGGGATTGGAGCCATAGCTCGAGTTTCTCTTCATCAACGCATAAATTTTTCGCCTTTTACTGAAGATTTCCGTGGACAGAAACATTTCCGAGTGACCTGTATTTTTGGGGGCTCTGCTCACAACAGAGCTATACTAGAGTGAATCTGGCCGACTGCCAACATGCAGTGGAACGAAGCGCGCCGCGTCGTGGTCTGTGTTTGCAGCCTTTGTGCTTCCTGTGTCGCAACTTCAGATTTCTTTAGCCAGCATGAAAAGACAGCGCTCTCTCGTACATAACGGGATCCAAACCCTGAACGGGCCCAGACAAAGATGGCTTCCGCTCCTTTGGCCCTATCAGTGACTTGTGCACTTTGAGCATTCTTTTCTGACCGGCGAAAGCCAGCGTCCACCGCCTGCGTTGTTGGTATAGTATAACTTGCACTGTACCCAGATGAAAAATGGAGGTGGCAGAATGGAGCTCGGTGTTGTGTTCGCCTGCACAAAAAGCCTGCCGTGACCCGGATTCGAACCGGAGTTGCTGCGGCCACAACGCAGAGTACTAACCGGCCGGGTCTGCTTAAAAAAACTCAGAAGTGCCCCAACCTACAGGTTCACTGGCTTGTTTGCCAAGGGATCTCAAATTTAAGGGTGCCTTCCAAGAAGCAGGGGTCACAGTTCAATTCAACATCTCACATAGCCTTCGTACTCGGTCGTGAGGGGAGGCCTGTAGCAAACTGACAGCTTGTCGCCCGAACAGGGACTTGAACCCTGGACCCTCAGATTAAAAGTCTGATGCTCTACCGACTGAGCTATCCGGGCCACATTGGGAGCATGACAGCAAACAATGTGCATTCTCTGTCTGCTTAAAGTTTGCGGTACTGCAGGATGAAGGCCACAGACTACTAGGGCTGAGACTGATAGGCTTCTCCTGGCAAGTTTGGAACAGTGACATTGAATGAATGGACTCTTTTCACAACAGTTTGCTAACACTTTTTTGGCCTGGACAGAGAAGTAAATGGTGCTAGAAGTTCATAATGAGTAGGCTTCTTTTACACTGTTATATCAGAGCACCTAAAAGCTCTTCCATTGGACTTGGTTCTTTGGAAACACTGCTTGAAAAGAGATGTGGGAAGACCAGTTGTCGTGCAGCAACTGGAGTTAGAGGGGGGAAAAAATCAGCTTCCAGGAAAAGTAGAGAAGGCACAGTTGCTGTCGCAAACAGCCAAGAAGGCAAAGCGCTTCGTAGTCGGCAGGGTTCGAACCTGCGCGGGGAGACCCCAATGGATTTCGAGTCCATCGCCTTAACCTCTCAGCCACGACTACACCTGAGGGTGTTTTGCGTGCTTTTTGGTTGGCTAGATGTGGGCAGCATAGGACATCGCGGACAACCTGCACTGCACCCGGATGAAAAATGGAGGTGGCAGAAAGGAGCTCTTCTTTTTTAACTTTTACTCCTCCCATTTACAGTGAGGGGGCCATTAAATTCATGTTGGCAGGTGTCGGCACCCTAGATTACCCTTGGTGAGTGTAGTGGTTTAGCACAGGGAGCGCACAGGCCCAAGGAAATGGAGCCATAGCTCGAGTTTCTCTTCATCAACGCATAAATCTTTCGCCTTTTACTAAAGATTTCCGTGGAGAGGAACATTTGCGAGTGACCTGTATTTTTGGGGGCTCTGCTCACAGCAAAGCTGTACTGGAGTGTCAAGAGCAGAATCAAACTGGCCGCCCGCCAACGTGCAGTGGAACGAAGCGCGCCTCATCATGGTCTGTGTTTGCGGCCTTTGCGCTTTCTGAGTCGCAACTTCAAATTTCTTTAGCCAGCGTGGAAAGACAGCACTCTCTCGTACATGACG
The DNA here is from genome assembly GCF_049309525.1 of Garra rufa. NCBI lineage: Eukaryota > Metazoa > Chordata > Actinopteri > Cypriniformes > Cyprinidae > Garra > Garra rufa. The sequence goes on along the minus strand of NW_027394278.1, from coordinate 11,942,880 downwards.
GGATCCAAACAAAGATGGTTTCAGCTCCTTTGGCCCTATCAGTGACTCGTGCGCTTCAAGCATTCCTTTCAGAATGCTAAAAGCTAGAATCCACCACCTGCGTTGGTGGTATAGTGGTGAGCATAGCTGCCTTCCAAGCAGTTGACCCGGGTTCGATTCCCGGCCAACGCATTCCTTTTGGCTCCGGCTGACGTTGAAGCAGAATTGCTTCTGTGACCTCTGTCTGCACCAAAAACTTTTAGATGAGTCGTTCAGAAGCAGTAAAAAGCTAGGACTCCCCGTCGGGGAATCGAACCCCGGTCTTCCGCGTGACAGGCGGAGATACTGTCCACTATACTAACGAGGAGCTGCTCTTGCTGGCCTTCGCCCCCAGCCGGCGTGATTTCACCGACATCACCAAAACGAGCCATTACTCCATGAAAAACCAGATCAACCTGCCATGACCTTATTAAGTCTCTCAATATCTTGAATGATACGCATTACAGGGGGTCATTATTTGGACCACTTTATTATTTACATTTTTTTTTTTTTTCCACTTTTCATACGGGGGGCATGAAAAAAGGGATGACATTGACTTGATTGGGTTTGTGAATATTGGGAGATGGAAGGGACTTTTGTAACTTGTACTCCTCCCATTTGGAGTGACGGTGGTGATGAAAAACATGTTGGCAGGCGTCGGCACCCTAGGTTACCCTTGGTAAGCGTAGTGGTTTACCAAAGGGAGCGCACAGGCCCAAGGGATTGGAGCCATAGCTCGAGTTTCTCTTCATCAACGCATAAATCTTTCGCCTTTTACTGAAGATTTCCGTGGACAGAAACATTTCCGAGTGACCTGTATTTTTGGGGGCTCTGCTCACAACAGAGCTATACTAGAGTGAATCTGGCCGACTGCCAACATGCAGTGGAACGAAGCGCGCCGCGTCGTGGTCTGTGTTTGCAGCCTTTGTGCTTCCTGTGTCGCAACTTCAGATTTCTTTAGCCAGCATGAAAAGACAGCGCTCTCTCGTACATAACGGGATCCAAACCCTGAACGGGCCCAGACAAAGATGGCTTCCGCTCCTTTGGCCCTATCAGTGACTTGTGCACTTTGAGCATTCTTTTCTGACCGGCGAAAGCCAGCGTCCACCGCCTGCGTTGTTGGTATAGTATAACTTGCACTGTACCCAGATGAAAAATGGAGGTGGCAGAATGGAGCTCGGTGTTGTGTTCGCCTGCACAAAAAGCCTGCCGTGACCCGGATTCGAACCGGAGTTGCTGCGGCCACAACGCAGAGTACTAACCCCGGCCGGGTCTGCTTAAAAAAACTCAGAAGTGCCCCAACCTACAGGTTCACTGGCTTGTTTGCCAAGGGATCTCAAATTTAAGGGTGCCTTCCAAGAAGCAGGGGTCACAGTTCAATTCAACATCTCACATAGCCTTCGTACTCGGTCGTGAGGGGAGGCCTGTAGCAAACTGACAGCTTGTCGCCCGAACAGGGACTTGAACCCTGGACCCTCAGATTAAAAGTCTGATGCTCTACCGACTGAGCTATCCGGGCCACATTGGGAGCATGACAGCAAACAATGTGCATTCTCTGTCTGCTTAAAGTTTGCGGTACTGCAGGATGAAGGCCACAGACTACTAGGGCTGAGACTGATAGGCTTCTCCTGGCAAGTTTGGAACAGTGACATTGAATGAATGGACTCTTTTCACAACAGTTTGCTAACACTTTTTTGGCCTGGACAGAGAAGTAAATGGTGCTAGAAGTTCATAATGAGTAGGCTTCTTTTACACTGTTATATCAGAGCACCTAAAAGCTCTTCCATTGGACTTGGTTCTTTGGAAACACTGCTTGAAAAGAGATGTGGGAAGACCAGTTGTCGTGCAGCAACTGGAGTTAGAGGGGAGAAAAAAATCAGCTTCCAGGATAAGTAGAGAAGGCACAGTTGCTGTCGCAAACAGCCAAGAAGGCAAAGCGCTTCGTAGTCGGCAGGGTTCGAACCTGCGCGGGGAGACCCCAATGGATTTCGAGTCCATCGCCTTAACCTCTCAGCCACGACTACACCTGAGGGTGTTTTGCGTGCTTTTTGGTTGGCTAGATGTGGGCAGCATAGGACATCGCGGACAACCTGCACTGCACCCGGATGAAAAATGGAGGTGGCAGAAAGGAGCTCTTCTTTTTTAACTTTTACTCCTCCCATTTACAGTGAGGGGGCCATTAAATTCATGTTGGCAGGTGTCGGCACCCTAGATTACCCTTGGTGAGTGTAGTGGTTTAGCACAGGGAGCGCACAGGCCCAAGGAAATGGAGCCATAGCTCGAGTTTCTCTTCATCAACGCATAAATCTTTCGCCTTTTACTAAAGATTTCCGTGGAGAGGAACATTTGCGAGTGACCTGTATTTTTGGGGGCTCTGCTCACAGCAGAGCTGTACTGGAGTGTCAAGAGCAGAATCAAACTGGCCGCCCGCCAACGTGCAGTGGAACGAAGCGCGCCTCATCATGGTCTGTGTTTGCGGCCTTTGCGCTTTCTGAGTCGCAACTTCAAATTTCTTTAGCCAGCGTGGAAAGACAGCACTCTCTCGTACATGACGGGATCCAAACAAAGATGGTTTCAGCTCCTTTGGCCCTATCAGTGACTCGTGCGCTTCAAGCATTCCTTTCAGAATGCTAAAAGCTAGAATCCACCACCTGCGTTGGTGGTATAGTGGTGAGCATAGCTGCCTTCCAAGCAGTTGACCCGGGTTCGATTCCCGGCCAACGCATTCCTTTTGGCTCCGGCTGACGTTGAAGCAGAATTGCTTCTGTGACCTCTGTCTGCACCAAAAACTTTTGGATGAGTCGTTCAGAAGCAGTAAAAAGCTAGGACTCCCCGTCGGGGAATCGAACCCCGGTCTTCCGCGTGACAGGCGGAGATACTGTCCACTATACTAACGAGGAGCTGCGCTTGCTGGCCTTCGCCCCCAGCCGGCGTGATTTCACCGACATCACCAAAACAAGCCATTACTCCATGAAAAACCAGATCAACCTGCCATGACCTTATTAAGTCTCTCAATATCTTGAATGATACACATTACAGGGGGTCATTATTTGGACCACTTTATTATTTACATTTTTTTTTTCTTTTCACTTTTCATACGGGGGGCATGAAAAAAGGGATGACATTGACTTGATTGGGTTTGTGAATATTGGGAGATGGAAGGGACTTTTGTAACTTGTACTCCTCCCATTTGGAGTGACGGTGGTGATGAAAAACATGTTGGCAGGCGTCGGCACCCTAGGTTACCCTTGGTAAGCGTAGTGGTTTACCAAAGGGAGCGCACAGGCCCAAGGGATTGGAGCCATAGCTCGAGTTTCTCTTCATCAACGCATAAATCTTTCGCCTTTTACTGAAGATTTCCGTGGACAGAAACATTTCCGAGTGACCTGTATTTTTGGGGGCTCTGCTCACAACAGAGCTATACTAGAGAGTCAAGAGCAGAGTGAATCTGGCCGACTGCCAACATGCAGTGGAACGAAGCGCGCCGCGTCGTGGTCTGTGTTTGCAGCCTTTGTGCTTCCTGTGTCGCAACTTCAGATTTCTTTAGCCAGCATGAAAAGACAGCGCTCTCTCGTACATAACGGGATCCAAACCCTGAACGGGCCCAGACAAAGATGGCTTCCGCTCCTTTGGCCCTATCAGTGACTTGTGCACTTTGAGCATTCTTTTCTGACCGGCGAAAGCCAGCGTCCACCGCCTGCGTTGTTGGTATAGTATAACTTGCACTGTACCCAGATGAAAAATGGAGGTGGCAGAATGGAGCTCGGTGTTGTGTTCGCCTGCACAAAAAGCCTGCCGTGACCCGGATTCGAACCGGAGTTGCTGCGGCCACAACGCAGAGTACTAACCGGCCGGGTCTGCTTAAAAAAACTCAGAAGGCTCCAACCTACAGGTTCACTGGCTTGTTTGCCAAGGGATCTCAAATTTAAGGGTGCCTTCCAAGAAGCAGGGGTCACAGTTCAATTCAACATCTCACATAGCCTTCGTACTCGGTCGTGAGGGGAGGCCTGTAGCAAACTGACAGCTTGTCGCCCAAACAGGGACTTGAACCCTGGACCCTCAGATTAAAAGTCTGATGCTCTACCGACTGAGCTATCCGGGCCACATTGGGAGCATGACAGCAAACAATGTGCATTCTCTGTCTGCTTAAAGTTTGCGGTACTGCAGGATGAAGGCCACAGACTACTAGGGCTGAGACTGATAGGCTTCTCCTGGCAAGTTTGGAACAGTGACATTGAATGAATGGACTCTTTTCACAACAGTTTGCTAACACTTTTTTGGCCTGGACAGAGAAGTAAATGGTGCTAGAAGTTCATAATGAGTAGGCTTCTTTTACACTGTTATATCAGAGCACCTAAAAGCTCTTCCATTGGACTTGGTTCTTTGGAAACACTGCTTGAAAAGAGATGTGGGAAGACCAGTTGTCGTGCAGCAACTGGAGTTAGAGGGGGGAAAAAATCAGCTTCCAGGAAAAGTAGAGAAGGCACAGTTGCTGTCGCAAACAGCCAAGAAGGCAAAGCGCTTCGTAGTCGGCAGGGTTCGAACCTGCGCGGGGAGACCCCAATGGATTTCGAGTCCATCGCCTTAACCTCTCAGCCACGACTACACCTGAGGGTGTTTTGCGTGCTTTTTGGTTGGCTAGATGTGGGCAGCATAGGACATCGCGGACAACCTGCACTGCACCCGGATGAAAAATGGAGGTGGCAGAAAGGAGCTCTTCTTTTTTAACTTTTACTCCTCCCATTTACAGTGAGGGGGCCATTAAATTCATGTTGGCAGGTGTCGGCACCCTAGATTACCCTTGGTGAGTGTAGTGGTTTAGCACAGGGAGCGCACAGGCCCAAGGAAATGGAGCCATAGCTCGAGTTTCTCTTCATCAACGCATAAACCTTTCGCCTTTTACTAAAGATTTCCGTGGAGAGGAACATTTGCGAGTGACCTGTATTTTTGGGGGCTCTGCTCACAGCAGAGCTGTACTGGAGTGTCAAGAGCAGAATCAAACTGGCCGCCCGCCAACGTGCAGTGGAACGAAGCGCGCCTCATCATGGTCTGTGTTTGCGGCCTTTGCGCTTTCTGCGTCGCAACTTCAAATTTCTTTAGCCAGCGTGGAAAGACAGCGCTCTCTCGTACATAACGGGATCCAAACCCTGAACGGGCCCAGACAAAGATGGCTTCCGCTCCTTTGGCCCTATCAGTGACTTGTGCACTTTGAGCATTCTTTTCTGACCGGCGAAAGCCAGCGTCCACCGCCTGCGTTGTTGGTATAGTATAACTTGCACTGTACCCAGATGAAAAATGGAGGTGGCAGAATGGAGCTCGGTGTTGTGTTCGCCTGCACAAAAAGCCTGCCGTGACCCGGATTCGAACCGGAGTTGCTGCGGCCACAATGCAGAGTACTAACCGGCCGGGTCTGCTTAAAAAAACTCAGAAGGCTCCAACCTACAGGTTCACTGGCTTGTTTGCCAAGGGATCTCAAATTTAAGGGTGCCTTCCAAGAAGCAGGGGTCACAGTTCAATTCAACATCTCACATAGCCTTCGTACTCGGTCGTGAGGGGAGGCCTGTAGCAAACTGACAGCTTGTCGCCCGAACAGGGACTTGAACCCTGGACCCTCAGATTAAAAGTCTGATGCTCTACCGACTGAGCTATCCGGGCCACATTGGGAGCATGACAGCAAACAATGTGCATTCTCTGTCTGCTTAAAGTTTGCGGTACTGCAGGATGAAGGCCACAGACTACTAGGGCTGAGACTGATAGGCTTCTCCTGGCAAGTTTGGAACAGTGACATTGAATGAATGGACTCTTTTCACAACAGTTTGCTAACACTTTTTTGGCCTGGACAGAGAAGTAAATGGTGCTAGAAATTCATAATGAGTAGGCTTCTTTTACACTGTTATATCAGAGCACCTAAAAGCTCTTCCATTGGACTTGGTTCTTTGGAAACACTGCTTGAAAAGAGATGTGGGAAGACCAGTTGTCGTGCAGCAACTGGAGTTAGAGGGGGGAAAAAATCAGCTTCCAGGAAAAGTAGAGAAGGCACAGTTGCTGTCGCAAACAGCCAAGAAGGCAAAGCGCTTCGTAGTCGGCAGGGTTCGAACCTGCGCGGGGAGACCCCAATGGATTTCGAGTCCATCGCCTTAACCTCTCAGCCACGACTACACCTGAGGGTGTTTTGCGTGCTTTTTGGTTGGCTAGATGTGGGCAGCATAGGACATCGCGGACAACCTGCACTGCACCCGGATGAAAAATGGAGGTGGCAGAAAGGAGCTCTTCTTTTTTAACTTTTACTCCTCCCATTTACAGTGAGGGGGCCATTAAATTCATGTTGGCAGGTGTCGGCACCCTAGATTACCCTTGGTGAGTGTAGTGGTTTAGCACAGGGAGCGCACAGGCCCAAGGAAATGGAGCCATAGCTCGAGTTTCTCTTCATCAACGCATAAATCTTTCGCCTTTTACTAAAGATTTCCGTGGAGAGGAACATTTGCGAGTGACCTGTATTTTTGGGGGCTCTGCTCACAGCAAAGCTGTACTGGAGTGTCAAGAGCAGAATCAAACTGGCCGCCCGCCAACGTGCAGTGGAACGAAGCGCGCCTCATCATGGTCTGTGTTTGCGGCCTTTGCGCTTTCTGAGTCGCAACTTCAAATTTCTTTAGCCAGCGTGGAAAGACAGCACTCTCTCGTACATGACGGGATCCAAACAAAGATGGTTTCAGCTCCTTTGGCCCTATCAGTGACTCGTGCGCTTCAAGCATTCCTTTCAGAATGCTAAAAGCTAGAATCCACCACCTGCGTTGGTGGTATAGTGGTGAGCATAGCTGCCTTCCAAGCAGTTGACCCGGGTTCGATTCCCGGCCAACGCATTCCTTTTGGCTCCGGCTGACGTTGAAGCAGAATTGCTTCTGTGACCTCTGTCTGCACCAAAAACTTTTAGATGAGTCGTTCAGAAGCAGTAAAAAGCTAGGACTCCCCGTCGGGGAATCGAACCCCGGTCTTCCGCGTGACAGGCAGAGATACTGTCCACTATACTAACGAGGAGCTGCTCTTGCTGGCCTTCGCCCCCAGCCGGCGTGATTTCACCGACATCACCAAAACGAGCCATTACTCCATGAAAAACCAGATCAACCTGCCATGACCTTATTAAGTCTCTCAATATCTTGAATGATACGCATTACAGGGGGTCATTATTTGGACCACTTTATTATTTACATTTTTTTTTTTTTTCCACTTTTCATACGGGGGGCATGAAAAAAGGGATGACATTGACTTGATTGGGTTTGTGAATATTGGGAGATGGAAGGGACTTTTGTAACTTGTACTCCTCCCATTTGGAGTGACGGTGGTGATGAAAAACATGTTGGCAGGCGTCGGCACCCTAGGTTACCCTTGGTAAGCGTAGTGGTTTACCAAAGGGAGCGCACAGGCCCAAGGGATTGGAGCCATAGCTCGAGTTTCTCTTCATCAACGCATAAATCTTTCGCCTTTTACTGAAGATTTCCGTGGACAGAAACATTTCCGAGTGACCTGTATTTTTGGGGGCTCTGCTCACAACAGAGCTATACTAGAGTGAATCTGGCCGACTGCCAACATGCAGTGGAACGAAGCGCGCCGCGTCGTGGTCTGTGTTTGCAGCCTTTGTGCTTCCTGTGTCGCAACTTCAGATTTCTTTAGCCAGCATGAAAAGACAGCGCTCTCTCGTACATAACGGGATCCAAACCCTGAACGGGCCCAGACAAAGATGGCTTCCGCTCCTTTGGCCCTATCAGTGACTTGTGCACTTTGAGCATTCTTTTCTGACCGGCGAAAGCCAGCGTCCACCGCCTGCGTTGTTGGTATAGTATAACTTGCACTGTACCCAGATGAAAAATGGAGGTGGCAGAATGGAGCTCGGTGTTGTGTTCGCCTGCACAAAAAGCCTGCCGTGACCCGGATTCGAACCGGAGTTGCTGCGGCCACAACGCAGAGTACTAACCCCGGCCGGGTCTGCTTAAAAAAACTCAGAAGTGCCCCAACCTACAGGTTCACTGGCTTGTTTGCCAAGGGATCTCAAATTTAAGGGTGCCTTCCAAGAAGCAGGGGTCACAGTTCAATTCAACATCTCACATAGCCTTCGTACTCGGTCGTGAGGGGAGGCCTGTAGCAAACTGACAGCTTGTCGCCCAAACAGGGACTTGAACCCTGGACCCTCAGATTAAAAGTCTGATGCTCTACCGACTGAGCTATCCGGGCCACATTGGGAGCATGACAGCAAACAATGTGCATTCTCTGTCTGCTTAAAGTTTGCGGTACTGCAGGATGAAGGCCACAGACTACTAGGGCTGAGACTGATAGGCTTCTCCTGGCAAGTTTGGAACAGTGACATTGAATGAATGGACTCTTTTCACAACAGTTTGCTAACACTTTTTTGGCCTGGACAGAGAAGTAAATGGTGCTAGAAGTTCATAATGAGTAGGCTTCTTTTACACTGTTATATCAGAGCACCTAAAAGCTCTTCCATTGGACTTGGTTCTTTGGAAACACTGCTTGAAAAGAGATGTGGGAAGACCAGTTGTCGTGCAGCAACTGGAGTTAGAGGGGAGAAAAAAATCAGCTTCCAGGATAAGTAGAGAAGGCACAGTTGCTGTCGCAAACAGCCAAGAAGGCAAAGCGCTTCGTAGTCGGCAGGGTTCGAACCTGCGCGGGGAGACCCCAATGGATTTCGAGTCCATCGCCTTAACCTCTCAGCCACGACTACACCTGAGGGTGTTTTGCGTGCTTTTTGGTTGGCTAGATGTGGGCAGCATAGGACATCGCGGACAACCTGCACTGCACCCGGATGAAAAATGGAGGTGGCAGAAAGGAGCTCTTCTTTTTTAACTTTTACTCCTCCCATTTACAGTGAGGGGGCCATTAAATTCATGTTGGCAGGTGTCGGCACCCTAGATTACCCTTGGTGAGTGTAGTGGTTTAGCACAGGGAGCGCACAGGCCCAAGGAAATGGAGCCATAGCTCGAGTTTCTCTTCATCAACGCATAAATCTTTCGCCTTTTACTAAAGATTTCCGTGGAGAGGAACATTTGCGAGTGACCTGTATTTTTGGGGGCTCTGCTCACAGCAGAGCTGTACTGGAGTGTCAAGAGCAGAATCAAACTGGCCGCCCGCCAACGTGCAGTGGAACGAAGCGCGCCTCATCATGGTCTGTGTTTGCGGCCTTTGCGCTTTCTGAGTCGCAACTTCAAATTTCTTTAGCCAGCGTGGAAAGACAGCACTCTCTCGTACATGACGGGATCCAAACAAAGATGGTTTCAGCTCCTTTGGCCCTATCAGTGACTCGTGCGCTTCAAGCATTCCTTTCAGAATGCTAAAAGCTAGAATCCACCACCTGCGTTGGTGGTATAGTGGTGAGCATAGCTGCCTTCCAAGCAGTTGACCCGGGTTCGATTCCCGGCCAACGCATTCCTTTTGGCTCCGGCTGACGTTGAAGCAGAATTGCTTCTGTGACCTCTGTCTGCACCAAAAACTTTTGGATGAGTCGTTCAGAAGCAGTAAAAAGCTAGGACTCCCCGTCGGGGAATCGAACCCCGGTCTTCCGCGTGACAGGCGGAGATACTGTCCACTATACTAACGAGGAGCTGCGCTTGCTGGCCTTCGCCCCCAGCCGGCGTGATTTCACCGACATCACCAAAACAAGCCATTACTCCATGAAAAACCAGATCAACCTGCCATGACCTTATTAAGTCTCTCAATATCTTGAATGATACACATTACAGGGGGTCATTATTTGGACCACTTTATTATTTACATTTTTTTTTTCTTTTCACTTTTCATACGGGGGGCATGAAAAAAGGGATGACATTGACTTGATTGGGTTTGTGAATATTGGGAGATGGAAGGGACTTTTGTAACTTGTACTCCTCCCATTTGGAGTGACGGTGGTGATGAAAAACATGTTGGCAGGCGTCGGCACCCTAGGTTACCCTTGGTAAGCGTAGTGGTTTACCAAAGGGAGCGCACAGGCCCAAGGGATTGGAGCCATAGCTCGAGTTTCTCTTCATCAACGCATAAATCTTTCGCCTTTTACTGAAGATTTCCGTGGACAGAAACATTTCCGAGTGACCTGTATTTTTGGGGGCTCTGCTCACAACAGAGCTATACTAGAGAGTCAAGAGCAGAGTGAATCTGGCCGACTGCCAACATGCAGTGGAACGAAGCGCGCCGCGTCGTGGTCTGTGTTTGCAGCCTTTGTGCTTCCTGTGTCGCAACTTCAGATTTCTTTAGCCAGCATGAAAAGACAGCGCTCTCTCGTACATAACGGGATCCAAACCCTGAACGGGCCCAGACAAAGATGGCTTCCGCTCCTTTGGCCCTATCAGTGACTTGTGCACTTTGAGCATTCTTTTCTGACCGGCGAAAGCCAGCGTCCACCGCCTGCGTTGTTGGTATAGTATAACTTGCACTGTACCCAGATGAAAAATGGAGGTGGCAGAATGGAGCTCGGTGTTGTGTTCGCCTGCACAAAAAGCCTGCCGTGACCCGGATTCGAACCGGAGTTGCTGCGGCCACAACGCAGAGTACTAACCGGCCGGGTCTGCTTAAAAAAACTCAGAAGGCTCCAACCTACAGGTTCACTGGCTTGTTTGCCAAGGGATCTCAAATTTAAGGGTGCCTTCCAAGAAGCAGGGGTCACAGTTCAATTCAACATCTCACATAGCCTTCGTACTCGGTCGTGAGGGGAGGCCTGTAGCAAACTGACAGCTTGTCGCCCAAACAGGGACTTGAACCCTGGACCCTCAGATTAAAAGTCTGATGCTCTACCGACTGAGCTATCCGGGCCACATTGGGAGCATGACAGCAAACAATGTGCATTCTCTGTCTGCTTAAAGTTTGCGGTACTGCAGGATGAAGGCCACAGACTACTAGGGCTGAGACTGATAGGCTTCTCCTGGCAAGTTTGGAACAGTGACATTGAATGAATGGACTCTTTTCACAACAGTTTGCTAACACTTTTTTGGCCTGGACAGAGAAGTAAATGGTGCTAGAAGTTCATAATGAGTAGGCTTCTTTTACACTGTTATATCAGAGCACCTAAAAGCTCTTCCATTGGACTTGGTTCTTTGGAAACACTGCTTGAAAAGAGATGTGGGAAGACCAGTTGTCGTGCAGCAACTGGAGTTAGAGGGGGGAAAAAATCAGCTTCCAGGAAAAGTAGAGAAGGCACAGTTGCTGTCGCAAACAGCCAAGAAGGCAAAGCGCTTCGTAGTCGGCAGGGTTCGAACCTGCGCGGGGAGACCCCAATGGATTTCGAGTCCATCGCCTTAACCTCTCAGCCACGACTACACCTGAGGGTGTTTTGCGTGCTTTTTGGTTGGCTAGATGTGGGCAGCATAGGACATCGCGGACAACCTGCACTGCACCCGGATGAAAAATGGAGGTGGCAGAAAGGAGCTCTTCTTTTTTAACTTTTACTCCTCCCATTTACAGTGAGGGGGCCATTAAATTCATGTTGGCAGGTGTCGGCACCCTAGATTACCCTTGGTGAGTGTAGTGGTTTAGCACAGGGAGCGCACAGGCCCAAGGAAATGGAGCCATAGCTCGAGTTTCTCTTCATCAACGCATAAACCTTTCGCCTTTTACTAAAGATTTCCGTGGAGAGGAACATTTGCGAGTGACCTGTATTTTTGGGGGCTCTGCTCACAGCAGAGCTGTACTGGAGTGTCAAGAGCAGAATCAAACTGGCCGCCCGCCAACGTGCAGTGGAACGAAGCGCGCCTCATCATGGTCTGTGTTTGCGGCCTTTGCGCTTTCTGCGTCGCAACTTCAAATTTCTTTAGCCAGCGTGGAAAGACAGCGCTCTCTCGTACATAACGGGATCCAAACCCTGAACGGGCCCAGACAAAGATGGCTTCCGCTCCTTTGGCCCTATCAGTGACTTGTGCACTTTGAGCATTCTTTTCTGACCGGCGAAAGCCAGCGTCCACCGCCTGCGTTGTTGGTATAGTATAACTTGCACTGTACCCAGATGAAAAATGGAGGTGGCAGAATGGAGCTCGGTGTTGTGTTCGCCTGCACAAAAAGCCTGCCGTGACCCGGATTCGAACCGGAGTTGCTGCGGCCACAATGCAGAGTACTAACCGGCCGGGTCTGCTTAAAAAAACTCAGAAGGCTCCAACCTACAGGTTCACTGGCTTGTTTGCCAAGGGATCTCAAATTTAAGGGTGCCTTCCAAGAAGCAGGGGTCACAGTTCAATTCAACATCTCACATAGCCTTCGTACTCGGTCGTGAGGGGAGGCCTGTAGCAAACTGACAGCTTGTCGCCCAAACAGGGACTTGAACCCTGGACCCTCAGATTAAAAGTCTGATGCTCTACCGACTGAGCTATCCGGGCCACATTGGGAGCATGACAGCAAACAATGTGCATTCTCTGTCTGCTTAAAGTTTGCGGTACTGCAGGATGAAGGCCACAGACTACTAGGGCTGAGACTGATAGGCTTCTCCTGGCAAGTTTGGAACAGTGACATTGAATGAATGGACTCTTTTCACAACAGTTTGCTAACACTTTTTTGGCCTGGACAGAGAAGTAAATGGTGCTAGAAATTCATAATGAGTAGGCTTCTTTTACACTGTTATATCAGAGCACCTAAAAGCTCTTCCATTGGACTTGGTTCTTTGGAAACACTGCTTGAAAAGAGATGTGGGAAGACCAGTTGTCGTGCAGCAACTGGAGTTAGAGGGGGGAAAAAATCAGCTTCCAGGAAAAGTAGAGAAGGCACAGTTGCTGTCGCAAACAGCCAAGAAGGCAAAGCGCTTCGTAGTCGGCAGGGTTCGAACCTGCGCGGGGAGACCCCAATGGATTTCGAGTCCATCGCCTTAACCTCTCAGCCACGACTACACCTGAGGGTGTTTTGCGTGCTTTTTGGTTGGCTAGATGTGGGCAGCATAGGACATCGCGGACAACCTGCACTGCACCCGGATGAAAAATGGAGGTGGCAGAAAGGAGCTCTTCTTTTTTAACTTTTACTCCTCCCATTTACAGTGAGGGGGCCATTAAATTCATGTTGGCAGGTGTCGGCACCCTAGATTACCCTTGGTGAGTGTAGTGGTTTAGCACAGGGAGCGCACAGGCCCAAGGAAATGGAGCCATAGCTCGAGTTTCTCTTCATCAACGCATAAACCTTTCGCCTTTTACTAAAGATTTCCGTGGAGAGGAACATTTGCGAGTGACCTGTATTTTTGGGGGCTCTGCTCACAGCAGAGCTGTACTGGAGTGTCAAGAGCAGAATCAAACTGGCCGCCCGCCAACGTGCAGTGGAACGAAGCGCGCCTCATCATGGTCTGTGTTTGCGGCCTTTGCGCTTTCTGCGTCGCAACTTCAAATTTCTTTAGCCAGCGTGGAAAGACAGCACTCTCTCGTACATGACGGGATCCAAACAAAGATGGCTTCAGCTCCTTTGGCCCTATCAGTGACTCGTGCGCTTCAAGCATTCCTTTCAGAATGCTAAAAGCTAAAATCCACCACCTGCGTTGGTGGTATAGTGGTGAGCATAGCTGCCTTCCAAGCAGTTGACCCGGGTTCGATTCCCGGCCAACGCATTCCTTTTGGCTCCGGCTGACGTTGAAGCAGAATTGCTTCTGTGACCTCTGTCTGCACCAAAAACTTTTGGATGAGTCGTTCAGAAGCAGTAAAAAGCTAGGACTCCCCGTCGGGGAATCGAACCCCGGTCTTCCGCGTGACAAGCGGAGATACTGTCCACTATACTAACGAGGAGCTGCGCTTGCTGGCCTTCGCCCCCAGCCGGCGTGATTTCACCGACATCACCAAAACGAGCCATTACTCCATGAAAAACCAGATCAACCTGCCATGACCTTATTAAGTCTCTCAATATCTTGAATGATACACATTACAGGGGGTCATTATTTGGACCACTTTATTATTTACATTTTTTTTTTCTTTTCACTTTTCATACGGGGGGCATGAAAAAAGGGATGACATTGACTTGATTGGGTTTGTGAATATTGGGAGATGGAAGGGACTTTTGTAACTTGTACTCCTCCCATTTGGAGTGACGGTGGTGATGAAAAACATGTTGGCAGGCGTCGGCACCCTAGGTTACCCTTGGTAAGCGTAGTGGTTTACCAAAGGGAGCGCACAGGCCCAAGGGATTGGAGCCATAGCTCGAGTTTCTCTTCATCAACGCATAAATCTTTCGCCTTTTACTGAAGATTTCCGTGGACAGAAACATTTCCGAGTGACCTGTATTTTTGGGGGCTCTGCTCACAACAGAGCTATACTAGAGAGTCAAGAGCAGAGTGAATCTGGCCGACTGCCAACATGCAGTGGAACGAAGCGCGCCGCGTCGTGGTCTGTGTTTGCAGCCTTTGTGCTTCCTGTGTCGCAACTTCAGATTTCTTTAGCCAGCATGAAAAGACAGCGCTCTCTCGTACATGACGGGATCCAAACCCTGAACGGGCCCAGACAAAGATGGCTTCCGCTCCTTTGGCCCTATCAGTGACTTGTGCACTTTGAGCATTCTTTTCTGACCGGCGAAAGCCAGCGTCCACCGCCTGCGTTGTTGGTATAGTATAACTTGCACTGTACCCAGATGAAAAATGGAGGTGGCAGAATGGAGCTCGGTGTTGTGTTCGCCTGCACAAAAAGCCTGCCGTGACCCGGATTCGAACCGGAGTTGCTGCGGCCACAACGCAGAGTACTAACCGGCCGGGTCTGCTTAAAAAAACTCAAAAGCGCCCCAACCTACAGGTTCACTGGCTTGTTTGCCAAGGGATCTCAAATTTAAGGGTGCCTTCCAAGAAGCAGGGGTCACAGAACCCTGGACCCTCAGATTAAAAGTCTGATGCTCTACCGACTGAGCTATCCGGGCCACATTGGGAGCATGACAGCAAACAATGTGCATTCTCTGTCTGCTTAAAGTTTGCGGTACTGCAGGATGAAGGCCACAGACTACTAGGGCTGAGACTGATAGGATTCTCCTGGCAAGTTTGGAACAGTGACATTGAATGAATGGACTCTTTTCACAACAGTTTGCTAACACTTTTTTGGCCTGGACAGAGAAGTAAATGGTGCTAGATGTTCATAATGAGTAGGCTTCTTTTACACTGTTATATCAGAGCACCTAAAAGCTCTTCCATTGGACTTGGTTCTTTGGAAACACTGCTTGAAAAGAGATGTGGGAAGACCAGTTGTCGTGCAGCAACTGGAGTTAGAGGGGGGAAAAAATCAGCTTCCAGGAAAAGTAGAGAAGGCACAGTTGCTGTCGCAAACAGCCAAGAAGGCAAAGCGCTTCGTAGTCGGCAGGGTTCGAATCTGCGCGGGGAGACCCCAATGGATTTCGAGTCCATCGCCTTAACCTCTCAGCCACGACTACACCTGAGGGTGTTTTGCGTGCTTTTTGGTTGGCTAGATGTGGGCAGCATAGGACATCGCGGACAACCTGCACTGCACCCGGATGAAAAATGGAGGTGGCAGAAAGGAGCTCTTCTTTTTTAACTTTTACTCCTCCCATTTACAGTGAGGGGGCCATTAAATTCATGTTGGCAGGTGTCGGCACCCTAGATTACCCTTGGTGAGTGTAGTGGTTTAGCACAGGGAGCGCACAGGCCCAAGGAAATGGAGCCATAGCTCGAGTTTCTCTTCATCAACGCATAAATCTTTCGCCTTTTACTAAAGATTTCCGTGGAGAGGAACATTTGCGAGTGACCTGTATTTTTGGGGGCTCTGCTCACAGCAGAGCTGTACTGGAGTGTCAAGAGCAGAATCAAACTGGCCGCCCGCCAACGTGCAGTGGAACGAAGCGCGCCTCATCATGGTCTGTGTTTGCGGCCTTTGCGCTTTCTGCGTCGCAACTTCAAATTTCTTAAGACAGCACTCTCTCGTACATGACGGGATCCAAACAAAGATGGCTTCAGCTCCTTTGGCCCTATCAGTGACTCGTGCGCTTCAAGCATTCCTTTCAGAATGCTAAAAGCTAAAATCCACCACCTGCGTTGGTGGTATAGTGGTGAGCATAGCTGCCTTCCAAGCAGTTTACCCGGGTTCGATTCCCGGCCAACGCATTCCTTTTGGCTCCGGCTGACGTTGAAGCAGAATTGCTTCTGTGACCTCTGTCTGCACCAAAAACTTTTGGATGAGTCGTTCAGAAGCAGTAAAAAGCTGGGACTCCCTGTCGGGGAATCGAACCCCGGTCTTCCGCGTGACAGGCGGAGATACTGTCCACTATACTAACGAGGAGCTGCGCTTGCTGGCCTTCGCCCCCAGCCGGCGTGATTTCACCGACATCACCAAAACGAGCCATTACTCCATGAAAAACCAGATCAACCTGCCATGACCTTATTAAGTCTCTCAATATCTTGAATGATACACATTACAGGGGGTCATTATTTGGACCACTTTATTATTTACATTTTTTTTTCTTTTCACTTTTCATACGGGGGGCATGAAAAAAGGGATGACATTGACTTGATTGGGTTTGTGAATATTGGGAGATGGAAGGGACTTTTGTAACTTGTACTCCTCCCATTTGGAGTGACGGTGGTGATGAAAAACATGTTGGCAGGCGTCGGCACCCTAGGTTACCCTTGGTAAGCGTAGTGGTTTACCAAAGGGAGCGCACAGGCCCAAGGGATTGGAGCCATAGCTCGAGTTTCTCTTCATCAACGCATAAATCTTTCGCCTTTTACTGAAGATTTCCGTGGACAGAAACATTTCCGAGTGACCTGTATTTTTGGGGGCTCTGCTCACAACAGAGCTATACTAGAGAGTCAAGAGCAGAGTGAATCTGGCCGACTGCCAACATGCAGTGGAACGAAGCGCGCCGCGTCGTGGTCTGTGTTTGCAGCCTTTGTGCTTCCTGTGTCGCAACTTCAGATTTCTTTAGCCAGCATGAAAAGACAGCGCTCTCTCGTACATGACGGGATCCAAACCCTGAACGGGCCCAGACAAAGATGGCTTCCGCTCCTTTGGCCCTATCAGTGACTTGTGCACTTTGAGCATTCTTTTCTGACCGGCGAAAGCCAGCGTCCACCGCCTGCGTTGTTGGTATAGTATAACTTGCACTGTACCCAGATGAAAAATGGAGGTGGCAGAATGGAGCTCGGTGTTGTGTTCGCCTGCACAAAAAGCCTGCCGTGACCCGGATTCGAACCGGAGTTGCTGCGGCCACAACGCAGAGTACTAACCGGCCGGGTCTGCTTAAAAAAACTCAAAAGCGCCCCAACCTACAGGTTCACTGGCTTGTTTGCCAAGGGATCTCAAATTTAAGGGTGCCTTCCAAGAAGCAGGGGTCACAGAACCCTGGACCCTCAGATTAAAAGTCTGATGCTCTACCGACTGAGCTATCCGGGCCACATTGGGAGCATGACAGCAAACAATGTGCATTCTCTGTCTGCTTAAAGTTTGCGGTACTGCAGGATGAAGGCCACAGACTACTAGGGCTGAGACTGATAGGATTCTCCTGGCAAGTTTGGAACAGTGACATTGAATGAATGGACTCTTTTCACAACAGTTTGCTAACACTTTTTTGGCCTGGACAGAGAAGTAAATGGTGCTAGATGTTCATAATGAGTAGGCTTCTTTTACACTGTTATATCAGAGCACCTAAAAGCTCTTCCATTGGACTTGGTTCTTTGGAAACACTGCTTGAAAAGAGATGTGGGAAGACCAGTTGTCGTGCAGCAACTGGAGTTAGAGGGGGGAAAAAATCAGCTTCCAGGAAAAGTAGAGAAGGCACAGTTGCTGTCGCAAACAGCCAAGAAGGCAAAGCGCTTCGTAGTCGGCAGGGTTCGAATCTGCGCGGGGAGACCCCAATGGATTTCGAGTCCATCGCCTTAACCTCTCAGCCACGACTACACCTGAGGGTGTTTTGCGTGCTTTTTGGTTGGCTAGATGTGGGCAGCATAGGACATCGCGGACAACCTGCACTGCACCCGGATGAAAAATGGAGGTGGCAGAAAGGAGCTCTTCTTTTTTAACTTTTACTCCTCCCATTTACAGTGAGGGGGCCATTAAATTCATGTTGGCAGGTGTCGGCACCCTAGATTACCCTTGGTGAGTGTAGTGGTTTAGCACAGGGAGCGCACAGGCCCAAGGAAATGGAGCCATAGCTCGAGTTTCTCTTCATCAACGCATAAATCTTTCGCCTTTTACTAAAGATTTCCGTGGAGAGGAACATTTGCGAGTGACCTGTATTTTTGGGGGCTCTGCTCACAGCAGAGCTGTACTGGAGTGTCAAGAGCAGAATCAAACTGGCCGCCCGCCAACGTGCAGTGGAACGAAGCGCGCCTCATCATGGTCTGTGTTTGCGGCCTTTGCGCTTTCTGCGTCGCAACTTCAAATTTCTTAAGACAGCACTCTCTCGTACATGACGGGATCCAAACAAAGATGGCTTCAGCTCCTTTGGCCCTATCAGTGACTCGTGCGCTTCAAGCATTCCTTTCAGAATGCTAAAAGCTAAAATCCACCACCTGCGTTGGTGGTATAGTGGTGAGCATAGCTGCCTTCCAAGCAGTTGACCCGGGTTCGATTCCCGGCCAACGCATTCCTTTTGGCTCCGGCTGACGTTGAAGCAGAATTGCTTCTGTGACCTCTGTCTGCACCAAAAACTTTTGGATGAGTCGTTCAGAAGCAGTAAAAAGCTAGGACTCCCCGTCGGGGAATCGAACCCCGGTCTTCCGCGTGACAGGCGGAGATACTGTCCACTATACTAACGAGGAGCTGCGCTTGCTGGCCTTCGCCCCCAGCCGGCGTGATTTCACCGACATCACCAAAACGAGCCATTACTCCATGAAAAACCAGATCAACCTGCCATGACCTTATTAAGTCTCTCAATATCTTGAATGATACACATTACAGGGGGTCATTATTTGGACCACTTTATTATTTACATTTTTTTTTTCTTTTCACTTTTCATACGGGGGGCATGAAAAAAGGGATGACATTGACTTGATTGGGTTTGTGAATATTGGGAGATGGAAGGGACTTTTGTAACTTGTACTCCTCCCATTTGGAGTGACGGTGGTGATGAAAAACATGTTGGCAGGCGTCGGCACCCTAGGTTACCCTTGGTAAGCGTAGTGGTTTACCAAAGGGAGCGCACAGGCCCAAGGGATTGGAGCCATAGCTCGAGTTTCTCTTCATCAACGCATAAATCTTTCGCCTTTTACTGAAGATTTCCGTGGACAGAAACATTTCCGAGTGACCTGTATTTTTGGGGGCTCTGCTCACAACAGAGCTATACTAGAGAGTCAAGAGCAGAGTGAATCTGGCCGACTGCCAACATGCAGTGGAACGAAGCGCGCCGCGTCGTGGTCTGTGTTTGCAGCCTTTGTGCTTCCTGTGTCGCAACTTCAGATTTCTTTAGCCAGCATGAAAAGACAGCGCTCTCTCGTACATAACGGGATCCAAACCCTGAACGGGCCCAGACAAAGATGGCTTCCGCTCCTTTGGCCCTATCAGTGACTTGTGCACTTTGAGCATTCTTTTCTGACCGGCGAAAGCCAGCGTCCACCGCCTGCGTTGTTGGTATAGTATAACTTGCACTGTACCCAGATGAAAAATGGAGGTGGCAGAATGGAGCTCGGTGTTGTGTTCGCCTGCACAAAAAGCCTGCCGTGACCCGGATTCGAACCGGAGTTGCTGCGGCCACAACGCAGAGTACTAACCGGCCGGGTCTGCTTAAAAAAACTCAGAAGCGCCCCAACCTACAGGTTCACTGGCTTGTTTGCCAAGGGATCTCAAATTTAAGGGTGCCTTCCAAGAAGCAGGGGTCACAGTTCAATTCAACATCTCACATAGCCTTCGTACTCGGTCGTGAGGGGAGGCCTGTAGCAAACTGACAGCTTGTCGCCCGAACAGGGACTTGAACCCTGGACCCTCAGATTAAAAGTCTGATGCTCTACCGACTGAGCTATCCGGGCCACATTGGGAGCATGACAGCAAACAATGTGCATTCTCTGTCTGCTTAAAGTTTGCGGTACTGCAGGATGAAGGCCACAGACTACTAGGGCTGAGACTGATAGGCTTCTCCTGGCAAGTTTGGAACAGTGACATTGAATGAATGGACTCTTTTCACAACAGTTTGCTAACACTTTTTTGGCCTGGACAGAGAAGTAAATGGTGCTAGAAGTTCATAATGAGTAGGCTTCTTTTACACTGTTATATCAGAGCACCTAAAAGCTCTTCCATTGGACTTGGTTCTTTGGAAACACTGCTTGAAAAGAGATGTGGGAAGACCAGTTGTCGTGCAGCAACTGGAGTTAGAGGGGGGAAAAAATCAGCTTCCAGGAAAAGTAGAGAAGGCACAGTTGCTGTCGCAAACAGCCAAGAAGGCAAAGCGCTTCGTAGTCGGCAGGGTTCGAACCTGCGCGGGGAGACCCCAATGGATTTCGAGTCCATCGCCTTAACCTCTCAGCCACGACTACACCTGAGGGTGTTTTGCGTGCTTTTTGGTTGGCTAGATGTGGGCAGCATAGGACATCGCGGACAACCTGCACTGCACCCGGATGAAAAATGGAGGTGGCAGAAAGGAGCTCTTCTTTTTTAACTTTTACTCCTCCCATTTACAGTGAGGGGGCCATTAAATTCATGTTGGCAGGTGTCGGCACCCTAGATTACCCTTGGTGAGTGTAGTGGTTTAGCACAGGGAGCGCACAGGCCCAAGGAAATGGAGCCATAGCTCGAGTTTCTCTTCATCAACGCATAAACCTTTCGCCTTTTACTAAAGATTTCCGTGGAGAGGAACATTTGCGAGTGACCTGTATTTTTGGGGGCTCTGCTCACAGCAGAGCTGTACTGGAGTGTCAAGAGCAGAATCAAACTGGCCGCCCGCCAACGTGCAGTGGAACGAAGCGCGCCTCATCATGGTCTGTGTTTGCGGCCTTTGCGCTTTCTGCGTCGCAACTTCAAATTTCTTTAGCCAGCGTGGAAAGACAGCACTCTCTCGTACATGACGGGATCCAAACAAAGATGGCTTCAGCTCCTTTGGCCCTATCAGTGACTCGTGCGCTTCAAGCATTCCTTTCAGAATGCTAAAAGCTAAAATCCACCACCTGCGTTGGTGGTATAGTGGTGAGCATAGCTGCCTTCCAAGCAGTTGACCCGGGTTCGATTCCCGGCCAACGCATTCCTTTTGGCTCCGGCTGACGTTGAAGCAGAATTGCTTCTGTGACCTCTGTCTGCACCAAAAACTTTTGGATGAGTCGTTCAGAAGCAGTAAAAAGCTAGGACTCCCCGTCGGGGAATCGAACCCCGGTCTTCCGCGTGACAGGCGGAGATACTGTCCACTATACTAACGACGAGCTGCGCTTGCTGGCCTTCGCCCCCAGCCGGCGTGATTTCACCGACATCACCAAAACGAGCCATTACTCCATGAAAAACCAGATCAACCTGCCATGACCTTATTAAGTCTCTCAATATCTTGAATGATACACATTACAGGGGGTCATTATTTGGACCACTTTATTATTTACATTTTTTTTTTCTTTTCACTTTTCATACGGGGGGCATGAAAAAAGGGATGACATTGACTTGATTGGGTTTGTGAATATTGGGAGATGGAAGGGACTTTTGTAACTTGTACTCCTCCCATTTGGAGTGACGGTGGTGATGAAAAACATGTTGGCAGGCGTCGGCACCCTAGGTTACCCTTGGTAAGCGTAGTGGTTTACCAAAGGGAGCGCACAGGCCCAAGGGATTGGAGCCATAGCTCGAGTTTCTCTTCATCAACGCATAAATCTTTCGCCTTTTACTGAAGATTTCCGTGGACAGAAACATTTCCGAGTGACCTGTATTTTTGGGGGCTCTGCTCACAACAGAGCTATACTAGAGAGTCAAGAGCAGAGTGAATCTGGCCGACTGCCAACATGCAGTGGAACGAAGCGCGCCGCGTCGTGGTCTGTGTTTGCAGCCTTTGTGCTTCCTGTGTCGCAACTTCAGATTTCTTTAGCCAGCATGAAAAGACAGCGCTCTCTCGTACATGACGGGATCCAAACCCTGAACGGGCCCAGACAAAGATGGCTTCCGCTCCTTTGGCCCTATCAGTGACTTGTGCACTTTGAGCATTCTTTTCTGACCGGCGAAAGCCAGCGTCCACCGCCTGCGTTGTTGGTATAGTATAACTTGCACTGTACCCAGATGAAAAATGGAGGTGGCAGAATGGAGCTCGGTGTTGTGTTCGCCTGCACAAAAAGCCTGCCGTGACCCGGATTCGAACCGGAGTTGCTGCGGCCACAACGCAGAGTACTAACCGGCCGGGTCTGCTTAAAAAAACTCAAAAGCGCCCCAACCTACAGGTTCACTGGCTTGTTTGCCAAGGGATCTCAAATTTAAGGGTGCCTTCCAAGAAGCAGGGGTCACAGAACCCTGGACCCTCAGATTAAAAGTCTGATGCTCTACCGACTGAGCTATCCGGGCCACATTGGGAGCATGACAGCAAACAATGTGCATTCTCTGTCTGCTTAAAGTTTGCGGTATTGCAGGATGAAGGCCACAGACTACTAGGGCTGAGACTGATAGGCTTCTCCTGGCAAGTTTGGAACAGTGACATTGAATGAATGGACTCTTTTCACAACAGTTTGCTAACACTTTTTTGGCCTGGACAGAGAAGTAAATGGTGCTAGAAGTTCATAATGAGTAGGCTTCTTTTACACTGTTATATCAGAGCACCTAAAAGCTCTTCCATTGGACTTGGTTCTTTGGAAACACTGCTTGAAAAGAGATGTGGGAAGACCAGTTGTCGTGCAGCAACTGGAGTTAGAGGGGGGAAAAAATCAGCTTCCAGGAAAAGTAGAGAAGGCACAGTTGCTGTCACAAACAGCCAAGAAGGCAAAGCGCTTCGTAGTCGGCAGGGTTCGAACCTGCGCGGGGAGACCCCAATGGATTTCGAGTCCATCGCCTTAACCTCTCAGCCACGACTACACCTGAGGGTGTTTTGCGTGCTTTTTGGTTGGCTAGATGTGGGCAGCATAGGACATCGCGGACAACCTGCACTGCACCCGGATGAAAAATGGAGGTGGCAGAAAGGAGCTCTTCTTTTTTAACTTTTACTCCTCCCATTTACAGTGAGGGGGCCATTAAATTCATGTTGGCAGGTGTCGGCACCCTAGATTACCCTTGGTGAGTGTAGTGGTTTAGCACAGGGAGCGCACAGGCCCAAGGAAATGGAGCCATAGCTCGAGTTTCTCTTCATCAACGCATAAATCTTTCGCCTTTTACTAAAGATTTCCGTGGAGAGGAACATTTGCGAGTGACCTGTATTTTTGGGGGCTCTGCTCACAGCAGAGCTGTACTGGAGTGTCAAGAGCAGAATCAAACTGGCCGCCCGCCAACGTGCAGTGGAACGAAGCGCGCCTCATCATGGTCTGTGTTTGCGGCCTTTGCGCTTTCTGCGTCGCAACTTCAAATTTCTTTAGCCAGCGTGGAAAGACAGCACTCTCTCGTACATGACGGGATCCAAACAAAGATGGCTTCAGCTCCTTTGGCCCTATCAGTGACTCGTGCGCTTCAAGCATTCCTTTCAGAATGCTAAAAGCTAAAATCCACCACCTGCGTTGGTGGTATAGTGGTGAGCATAGCTGCCTTCCAAGCAGTTGACCCGGGTTCGATTCCCGGCCAACGCATTCCTTTTGGCTCCGGCTGACGTTGAAGCAGAATTGCTTCTGTGACCTCTGTCTGCACCAAAAACTTTTGGATGAGTCGTTCAGAAGCAGTAAAAAGCTAGGACTCCCCGTCGGGGAATCGAACCCCGGTCTTCCGCGTGACAGGCGGAGATACTGTCCACTATACTAACGAGGAGCTGCGCTTGCTGGCCTTCGCCCCCAGCCGGCGTGATTTCACCGACATCACCAAAACGAGCCATTACTCCATGAAAAACCAGATCAACCTGCCATGACCTTATTAAGTCTCTCAATATCTTGAATGATACACATTACAGGGGGTCATTATTTGGACCACTTTATTATTTACATTTTTTTTTTCTTTTCACTTTTCATACGGGGGGCATGAAAAAAGGGATGACATTGACTTGATTGGGTTTGTGAATATTGGGAGATGGAAGGGACTTTTGTAACTTGTACTCCTCCCATTTGGAGTGACGGTGGTGATGAAAAACATGTTGGCAGGCGTCGGCACCCTAGGTTACCCTTGGTAAGCGTAGTGGTTTACCAAAGGGAGCGCACAGGCCCAAGGGATTGGAGCCATAGCTCGAGTTTCTCTTCATCAACGCATAAATCTTTCGCCTTTTACTGAAGATTTCCGTGGACAGAAACATTTCCGAGTGACCTGTATTTTTGGGGGCTCTGCTCACAACAGAGCTATACTAGAGAGTCAAGAGCAGAGTGAATCTGGCCGACTGCCAACATGCAGTGGAACGAAGCGCGCCGCGTCGTGGTCTGTGTTTGCAGCCTTTGTGCTTCCTGTGTCGCAACTTCAGATTTCTTTAGCCAGCATGAAAAGACAGCGCTCTCTCGTACATGACGGGATCCAAACCCTGAACGGGCCCAGACAAAGATGGCTTCCGCTCCTTTGGCCCTATCAGTGACTTGTGCACTTTGAGCATTCTTTTCTGACCGGCGAAAGCCAGCGTCCACCGCCTGCGTTGTTGGTATAGTATAACTTGCACTGTACCCAGATGAAAAATGGAGGTGGCAGAATGGAGCTCGGTGTTGTGTTCGCCTGCACAAAAAGCCTGCCGTGACCCGGATTCGAACCGGAGTTGCTGCGGCCACAACGCAGAGTACTAACCGGCCGGGTCTGCTTAAAAAAACTCAAAAGCGCCCCAACCTACAGGTTCACTGGCTTGTTTGCCAAGGGATCTCAAATTTAAGGGTGCCTTCCAAGAAGCAGGGGTCACAGTTCAAAGCAGGGGTCACAGAACCCTGGACCCTCAGATTAAAAGTCTGATGCTCTACCGACTGAGCTATCCGGGCCACATTGGGAGCATGACAGCAAACAATGTGCATTCTCTGTCTGCTTAAAGTTTGCGGTACTGCAGGATGAAGGCCACAGACTACTAGGGCTGAGACTGATAGGCTTCTCCTGGCAAGTTTGGAACAGTGACATTGAATGAATGGACTCTTTTCACAACAGTTTGCTAACACTTTTTTGGCCTGGACAGAGAAGTAAATGGTGCTAGAAGTTCATAATGAGTAGGCTTCTTTTACACTGTTATATCAGAGCACCTAAAAGCTCTTCCATTGGACTTGGTTCTTTGGAAACACTGCTTGAAAAGAGATGTGGGAAGACCAGTTGTCGTGCAGCAACTGGAGTTAGAGGGGGGAAAAAATCAGCTTCCAGGAAAAGTAGAGAAGGCACAGTTGCTGTCGCAAACAGCCAAGAAGGCAAAGCGCTTCGTAGTCGGCAGGGTTCGAACCTGCGCGGGGAGACCCCAATGGATTTCGAGTCCATCGCCTTAACCTCTCAGCCACGACTACACCTGAGGGTGCTTTGCGTGCTTTTTGGTTGGCTAGATGTGGGCAGCATAGGACATCGCGGACAACCTGCACTGCACCCGGATGAAAAATGGAGGTGGCAGAAAGGAGCTCTTCTTTTTTAACTTTTACTCCTCCCATTTACAGTGAGGGGGCCATTAAATTCATGTTGGCAGGTGTCGGCACCCTAGATTACCCTTGGTGAGTGTAGTGGTTTAGCACAGGGAGCGCACAGGCCCAAGGAAATGGAGCCATAGCTCGAGTTTCTCTTCATCAACGCATAAACCTTTCGCCTTTTACTAAAGATTTCCGTGGAGAGGAACATTTGCGAGTGACCTGTATTTTTGGGGGCTCTGCTCACAGCAGAGCTGTACTGGAGTGTCAAGAGCAGAATCAAACTGGCCGCCCGCCAACGTGCAGTGGAACGAAGCGCGCCTCATCATGGTCTGTGTTTGCGGCCTTTGCGCTTTCTGCGTCGCAACTTCAAATTTCTTTAGCCAGCGTGGAAAGACAGCACTCTCTCGTACATGACGGGATCCAAACAAAGATGGCTTCAGCTCCTTTGGCCCTATCAGTGACTCGTGCGCTTCAAGCATTCCTTTCAGAATGCTAAAAGCTAAAATCCACCACCTGCGTTGGTGGTATAGTGGTGAGCATAGCTGCCTTCCAAGCAGTTGACCCGGGTTCGATTCCCGGCCAACGCATTCCTTTTGGCTCCGGCTGACGTTGAAGCAGAATTGCTTCTGTGACCTCTGTCTGCACCAAAAACTTTTGGATGAGTCGTTCAGAAGCAGTAAAAAGCTAGGACTCCCCGTCGGGGAATCGAACCCCGGTCTTCCGCGTGACAGGCGGAGATACTGTCCACTATACTAACGAGGAGCTGCGCTTGCTGGCCTTCGCCCCCAGCCGGCGTGATTTCACCGACATCACCAAAACGAGCCATTACTCCATGAAAAACCAGATCAACCTGCCATGACCTTATTAAGTCTCTCAATATCTTGAATGATACACATTACAGGGGGTCATTATTTGGACCACTTTATTATTTACATTTTTTTTTTCACTTTTCATACGGGGGGCATGAAAAAAGGGATGACATTGACTTGATTGGGTTTGTGAATATTGGGAGATGGAAGGGACTTTTGTAACTTGTACTCCTCCCATTTGGAGTGACGGTGGTGATGAAAAACATGTTGGCAGGCGTCGGCACCCTAGGTTACCCTTGGTAAGCGTAGTGGTTTACCAAAGGGAGCGCACAGGCCCAAGGGATTGGAGCCATAGCTCGAGTTTCTCTTCATCAACGCATAAATCTTTCGCCTTTTACTGAAGATTTCCGTGGACAGAAACATTTCCGAGTGACCTGTATTTTTGGGGGCTCTGCTCACAACAGAGCTATACTAGAGAGTCAAGAGCAGAGTGAATCTGGCCGACTGCCAACATGCAGTGGAACGAAGCGCGCCGCGTCGTGGTCTGTGTTTGCAGCCTTTGTGCTTCCTGTGTCGCAACTTCAGATTTCTTTAGCCAGCATGAAAAGACAGCGCTCTCTCGTACATAACGGGATCCAAACCCTGAACGGGCCCAGACAAAGATGGCTTCCGCTCCTTTGGCCCTATCAGTGACTTGTGCACTTTGAGCATTCTTTTCTGACCGGCGAAAGCCAGCGTCCACCGCCTGCGTTGTTGGTATAGTATAACTTGCACTGTACCCAGATGAAAAATGGAGGTGGCAGAATGGAGCTCGGTGTTGTGTTCGCCTGCACAAAAAGCCTGCCGTGACCCGGATTCGAACCGGAGTTGCTGCGGCCACAACGCAGAGTACTAACCGGCCGGGTCTGCTTAAAAAAACTCAAAAGCGCCCCAACCTACAGGTTCACTGGCTTGTTTGCCAAGGGATCTCAAATTTAAGGGTGCCTTCCAAGAAGCAGGGGTCACAGTTCAAAGCAGGGGTCACAGAACCCTGGACCCTCAGATTAAAAGTCTGATGCTCTACCGACTGAGCTATCCGGGCCACATTGGGAGCATGACAGCAAACAATGTGCATTCTCTGTCTGCTTAAAGTTTGCGGTACTGCAGGATGAAGGCCACAGACTACTAGGGCTGAGACTGATAGGCTTCTCCTGGCAAGTTTGGAACAGTGACATTGAATGAATGGACTCTTTTCACAACAGTTTGCTAACACTTTTTTGGCCTGGACAGAGAAGTAAATGGTGCTAGAAGTTCATAATGAGTAGGCTTCTTTTACACTGTTATATCAGAGCACCTAAAAGCTCTTCCATTGGACTTGGTTCTTTGGAAACACTGCTTGAAAAGAGATGTGGGAAGACCAGTTGTCGTGCAGCAACTGGAGTTAGAGGGGGGAAAAAATCAGCTTCCAGGAAAAGTAGAGAAGGCACAGTTGCTGTCACAAACAGCCAAGAAGGCAAAGCGCTTCGTAGTCGGCAGGGTTCGAACCTGCGCGGGGAGACCCCAATGGATTTCGAGTCCATCGCCTTAACCTCTCAGCCACGACTACACCTGAGGGTGTTTTGCGTGCTTTTTGGTTGGCTAGATGTGGGCAGCATAGGACATCGCGGACAACCTGCACTGCACCCGGATGAAAAATGGAGGTGGCAGAAAGGAGCTCTTCTTTTTTAACTTTTACTCCTCCCATTTACAGTGAGGGGGCCATTAAATTCATGTTGGCAGGTGTCGGCACCCTAGATTACCCTTGGTGAGTGTAGTGGTTTAGCACAGGGAGCGCACAGGCCCAAGGAAATGGAGCCATAGCTCGAGTTTCTCTTCATCAACGCATAAATCTTTCGCCTTTTACTAAAGATTTCCGTGGAGAGGAACATTTGCGAGTGACCTGTATTTTTGGGGGCTCTGCTCACAGCAGAGCTGTACTGGAGTGTCAAGAGCAGAATCAAACTGGCCGCCCGCCAACGTGCAGTGGAACGAAGCGCGCCTCATCATGGTCTGTGTTTGCGGCCTTTGCGCTTTCTGCGTCGCAACTTCAAATTTCTTTAGCCAGCGTGGAAAGACAGCACTCTCTCGTACATGACGGGATCCAAACAAAGATGGCTTCAGCTCCTTTGGCCCTATCAGTGACTCGTGCGCTTCAAGCATTCCTTTCAGAATGCTAAAAGCTAAAATCCACCACCTGCGTTGGTGGTATAGTGGTGAGCATAGCTGCCTTCCAAGCAGTTGACCCGGGTTCGATTCCCGGCCAACGCATTCCTTTTGGCTCCGGCTGACGTTGAAGCAGAATTGCTTCTGTGACCTCTGTCTGCACCAAAAACTTTTGGATGAGTCGTTCAGAAGCAGTAAAAAGCTAGGACTCCCCGTCGGGGAATCGAACCCCGGTCTTCCGCGTGACAGGCGGAGATACTGTCCACTATACTAACGAGGAGCTGCGCTTGCTGGCCTTCGCCCCCAGCCGGCGTGATTTCACCGACATCACCAAAACGAGCCATTACTCCATGAAAAACCAGATCAACCTGCCATGACCTTATTAAGTCTCTCAATATCTTGAATGATACACATTACAGGGGGTCATTATTTGGACCACTTTATTATTTACATTTTTTTTTTCTTTTCACTTTTCATACGGGGGGCATGAAAAAAGGGATGACATTGACTTGATTGGGTTTGTGAATATTGGGAGATGGAAGGGACTTTTGTAACTTGTACTCCTCCCATTTGGAGTGACGGTGGTGATGAAAAACATGTTGGCAGGCGTCGGCACCCTAGGTTACCCTTGGTAAGCGTAGTGGTTTACCAAAGGGAGCGCACAGGCCCAAGGGATTGGAGCCATAGCTCGAGTTTCTCTTCATCAATGCATAAATCTTTCGCCTTTTACTGAAGATTTCCGTGGACAGAAACATTTCCGAGTGACCTGTATTTTTGGGGGCTCTGCTCACAACAGAGCTATACTAGAGAGTCAAGAGCAGAGTGAATCTGGCCGACTGCCAACATGCAGTGGAACGAAGCGCGCCGCGTCGTGGTCTGTGTTTGCAGCCTTTGTGCTTCCTGTGTCGCAACTTCAGATTTCTTTAGCCAGCATGAAAAGACAGCGCTCTCTCGTACATGACGGGATCCAAACCCTGAACGGGCCCAGACAAAGATGGCTTCCGCTCCTTTGGCCCTATCAGTGACTTGTGCACTTTGAGCATTCTTTTCTGACCGGCGAAAGCCAGCGTCCACCGCCTGCGTTGTTGGTATAGTATAACTTGCACTGTACCCAGATGAAAAATGGAGGTGGCAGAATGGAGCTCGGTGTTGTGTTCGCCTGCACAAAAAGCCTGCCGTGACCCGGATTCGAACCGGAGTTGCTGCGGCCACAACGCAGAGTACTAACCGGCCGGGTCTGCTTAAAAAAACTCAAAAGCGCCCCAACCTACAGGTTCACTGGCTTGTTTGCCAAGGGATCTCAAATTTAAGGGTGCCTTCCAAGAAGCAGGGGTCACAGTTCAAAGCAGGGGTCACAGAACCCTGGACCCTCAGATTAAAAGTCTGATGCTCTACCGACTGAGCTATCCGGGCCACATTGGGAGCATGACAGCAAACAATGTGCATTCTCTGTCTGCTTAAAGTTTGCGGTACTGCAGGATGAAGGCCACAGACTACTAGGGCTGAGACTGATAGGCTTCTCCTGGCAAGTTTGGAACAGTGACATTGAATGAATGGACTCTTTTCACAACAGTTTGCTAACACTTTTTTGGCCTGGACAGAGAAGTAAATGGTGCTAGAAGTTCATAATGAGTAGGCTTCTTTTACACTGTTATATCAGAGCACCTAAAAGTTCTTCCATTGGACTTGGTTCTTTGGAAACACTGCTTGAAAAGAGATGTGGGAAGACCAGTTGTCGTGCAGCAACTGGAGTTAGAGGGGGGGAAAAATCAGCTTCCAGGAAAAGTAGAGAAGGCACAGTTGCTGTCGCAAACAGCCAAGAAGGCAAAGCGCTTCGTAGTCGGCAGGGTTCGAACCTGCGCGGGGAGACCCCAATGGATTTCGAGTCCATCGCCTTAACCTCTCAGCCACGACTACACCTGAGGGTGTTTTGCGTGCTTTTTGGTTGGCTAGATGTGGGCAGCATAGGACATCGCGGACAACCTGCACTGCACCCGGATGAAAAATGGAGGTGGCAGAAAGGAGCTCTTCTTTTTTAACTTTTACTCCTCCCATTTACAGTGAGGGGGCCATTAAATTCATGTTGGCAGGTGTCGGCACCCTAGATTACCCTTGGTGAGTGTAGTGGTTTAGCACAGGGAGCGCACAGGCCCAAGGAAATGGAGCCATAGCTCGAGTTTCTCTTCATCAACGCATAAATCTTTCGCCTTTTACTAAAGATTTCCGTGGAGAGGAACATTTGCGAGTGACCTGTATTTTTGGGGGCTCTGCTCACAGCAGAGCTGTACTGGAGTGTCAAGAGCAGAATCAAACTGGCCGCCCGCCAACGTGCAGTGGAACGAAGCGCGCCTCATCATGGTCTGTGTTTGCGGCCTTTGCGCTTTCTGCGTCGCAACTTCAAATTTCTTTAGCCAGCGTGGAAAGACAGCACTCTCTCGTACATGACGGGATCCAAACAAAGATGGCTTCAGCTCCTTTGGCCCTATCAGTGACTCGTGCGCTTCAAGCATTCCTTTCAGAATGCTAAAAGCTAAAATCCACCACCTGCGTTGGTGGTATAGTGGTGAGCATAGCTGCCTTCCAAGCAGTTGACCCGGGTTCGATTCCCGGCCAACGCATTCCTTTTGGCTCCGGCTGACGTTGAAGCAGAATTGCTTCTGTGACCTCTGTCTGCACCAAAAACTTTTGGATGAGTCGTTCAGAAGCAGTAAAAAGCTAGGACTCCCCGTCGGGGAATCGAACCCCGGTCTTCCGCGTGACAGGCGGAGATACTGTCCACTATACTAACGAGGAGCTGCGCTTGCTGGCCTTCGCCCCCAGCCGGCGTGATTTCACCGACATCACCAAAACGAGCCATTACTCCATGAAAAACCAGATCAACCTGCCATGACCTTATTAAGTCTCTCAATATCTTGAATGATACACATTACAGGGGGTCATTATTTGGACCACTTTATTATTTACATTTTTTTTTTCTTTTCACTTTTCATACGGGGGGCATGAAAAAAGGGATGACATTGACTTGATTGGGTTTGTGAATATTGGGAGATGGAAGGGACTTTTGTAACTTGTACTCCTCCCATTTGGAGTGACGGTGGTGATGAAAAACATGTTGGCAGGCGTCGGCACCCTAGGTTACCCTTGGTAAGCGTAGTGGTTTACCAAAGGGAGCGCACAGGCCCAAGGGATTGGAGCCATAGCTCGAGTTTCTCTTCATCAATGCATAAATCTTTCGCCTTTTACTGAAGATTTCCGTGGACAGAAACATTTCCGAGTGACCTGTATTTTTGGGGGCTCTGCTCACAACAGAGCTATACTAGAGAGTCAAGAGCAGAGTGAATCTGGCCGACTGCCAACATGCAGTGGAACGAAGCGCGCCGCGTCGTGGTCTGTGTTTGCAGCCTTTGTGCTTCCTGTGTCGCAACTTCAGATTTCTTTAGCCAGCATGAAAAGACAGCGCTCTCTCGTACATGACGGGATCCAAACCCTGAACGGGCCCAGACAAAGATGGCTTCCGCTCCTTTGGCCCTATCAGTGACTTGTGCACTTTGAGCATTCTTTTCTGACCGGCGAAAGCCAGCGTCCACCGCCTGCGTTGTTGGTATAGTATAACTTGCACTGTACCCAGATGAAAAATGGAGGTGGCAGAATGGAGCTCGGTGTTGTGTTCGCCTGCACAAAAAGCCTGCCGTGACCCGGATTCGAACCGGAGTTGCTGCGGCCACAACGCAGAGTACTAACCGGCCGGGTCTGCTTAAAAAAACTCAAAAGCGCCCCAACCTACAGGTTCACTGGCTTGTTTGCCAAGGGATCTCAAATTTAAGGGTGCCTTCCAAGAAGCAGGGGTCACAGAACCCTGGACCCTCAGATTAAAAGTCTGATGCTCTACCGACTGAGCTATCCGGGCCACATTGGGAGCATGACAGCAAACAATGTGCATTCTCTGTCTGCTTAAAGTTTGCGGTACTGCAGGATGAAGGCCACAGACTACTAGGGCTGAGACTGATAGGATTCTCCTGGCAAGTTTGGAACAGTGACATTGAATGAATGGACTCTTTTCACAACAGTTTGCTAACACTTTTTTGGCCTGGACAGAGAAGTAAATGGTGCTAGATGTTCATAATGAGTAGGCTTCTTTTACACTGTTATATCAGAGCACCTAAAAGCTCTTCCATTGGACTTGGTTCTTTGGAAACACTGCTTGAAAAGAGATGTGGGAAGACCAGTTGTCGTGCAGCAACTGGAGTTAGAGGGGGGAAAAAATCAGCTTCCAGGAAAAGTAGAGAAGGCACAGTTGCTGTCGCAAACAGCCAAGAAGGCAAAGCGCTTCGTAGTCGGCAGGGTTCGAATCTGCGCGGGGAGACCCCAATGGATTTCGAGTCCATCGCCTTAACCTCTCAGCCACGACTACACCTGAGGGTGTTTTGCGTGCTTTTTGGTTGGCTAGATGTGGGCAGCATAGGACATCGCGGACAACCTGCACTGCACCCGGATGAAAAATGGAGGTGGCAGAAAGGAGCTCTTCTTTTTTAACTTTTACTCCTCCCATTTACAGTGAGGGGGCCATTAAATTCATGTTGGCAGGTGTCGGCACCCTAGATTACCCTTGGTGAGTGTAGTGGTTTAGCACAGGGAGCGCACAGGCCCAAGGAAATGGAGCCATAGCTCGAGTTTCTCTTCATCAACGCATAAATCTTTCGCCTTTTACTAAAGATTTCCGTGGAGAGGAACATTTGCGAGTGACCTGTATTTTTGGGGGCTCTGCTCACAGCAGAGCTGTACTGGAGTGTCAAGAGCAGAATCAAACTGGCCGCCCGCCAACGTGCAGTGGAACGAAGCGCGCCTCATCATGGTCTGTGTTTGCGGCCTTTGCGCTTTCTGCGTCGCAACTTCAAATTTCTTAAGACAGCACTCTCTCGTACATGACGGGATCCAAACAAAGATGGCTTCAGCTCCTTTGGCCCTATCAGTGACTCGTGCGCTTCAAGCATTCCTTTCAGAATGCTAAAAGCTAAAATCCACCACCTGCGTTGGTGGTATAGTGGTGAGCATAGCTGCCTTCCAAGCAGTTTACCCGGGTTCGATTCCCGGCCAACGCATTCCTTTTGGCTCCGGCTGACGTTGAAGCAGAATTGCTTCTGTGACCTCTGTCTGCACCAAAAACTTTTGGATGAGTCGTTCAGAAGCAGTAAAAAGCTGGGACTCCCTGTCGGGGAATCGAACCCCGGTCTTCCGCGTGACAGGCGGAGATACTGTCCACTATACTAACGAGGAGCTGCGCTTGCTGGCCTTCGCCCCCAGCCGGCGTGATTTCACCGACATCACCAAAACGAGCCATTACTCCATGAAAAACCAGATCAACCTGCCATGACCTTATTAAGTCTCTCAATATCTTGAATGATACACATTACAGGGGGTCATTATTTGGACCACTTTATTATTTACATTTTTTTTTCTTTTCACTTTTCATACGGGGGGCATGAAAAAAGGGATGACATTGACTTGATTGGGTTTGTGAATATTGGGAGATGGAAGGGACTTTTGTAACTTGTACTCCTCCCATTTGGAGTGACGGTGGTGATGAAAAACATGTTGGCAGGCGTCGGCACCCTAGGTTACCCTTGGTAAGCGTAGTGGTTTACCAAAGGGAGCGCACAGGCCCAAGGGATTGGAGCCATAGCTCGAGTTTCTCTTCATCAACGCATAAATCTTTCGCCTTTTACTGAAGATTTCCGTGGACAGAAACATTTCCGAGTGACCTGTATTTTTGGGGGCTCTGCTCACAACAGAGCTATACTAGAGAGTCAAGAGCAGAGTGAATCTGGCCGACTGCCAACATGCAGTGGAACGAAGCGCGCCGCGTCGTGGTCTGTGTTTGCAGCCTTTGTGCTTCCTGTGTCGCAACTTCAGATTTCTTTAGCCAGCATGAAAAGACAGCGCTCTCTCGTACATGACGGGATCCAAACCCTGAACGGGCCCAGACAAAGATGGCTTCCGCTCCTTTGGCCCTATCAGTGACTTGTGCACTTTGAGCATTCTTTTCTGACCGGCGAAAGCCAGCGTCCACCGCCTGCGTTGTTGGTATAGTATAACTTGCACTGTACCCAGATGAAAAATGGAGGTGGCAGAATGGAGCTCGGTGTTGTGTTCGCCTGCACAAAAAGCCTGCCGTGACCCGGATTCGAACCGGAGTTGCTGCGGCCACAACGCAGAGTACTAACCGGCCGGGTCTGCTTAAAAAAACTCAAAAGCGCCCCAACCTACAGGTTCACTGGCTTGTTTGCCAAGGGATCTCAAATTTAAGGGTGCCTTCCAAGAAGCAGGGGTCACAGAACCCTGGACCCTCAGATTAAAAGTCTGATGCTCTACCGACTGAGCTATCCGGGCCACATTGGGAGCATGACAGCAAACAATGTGCATTCTCTGTCTGCTTAAAGTTTGCGGTACTGCAGGATGAAGGCCACAGACTACTAGGGCTGAGACTGATAGGATTCTCCTGGCAAGTTTGGAACAGTGACATTGAATGAATGGACTCTTTTCACAACAGTTTGCTAACACTTTTTTGGCCTGGACAGAGAAGTAAATGGTGCTAGATGTTCATAATGAGTAGGCTTCTTTTACACTGTTATATCAGAGCACCTAAAAGCTCTTCCATTGGACTTGGTTCTTTGGAAACACTGCTTGAAAAGAGATGTGGGAAGACCAGTTGTCGTGCAGCAACTGGAGTTAGAGGGGGGAAAAAATCAGCTTCCAGGAAAAGTAGAGAAGGCACAGTTGCTGTCGCAAACAGCCAAGAAGGCAAAGCGCTTCGTAGTCGGCAGGGTTCGAATCTGCGCGGGGAGACCCCAATGGATTTCGAGTCCATCGCCTTAACCTCTCAGCCACGACTACACCTGAGGGTGTTTTGCGTGCTTTTTGGTTGGCTAGATGTGGGCAGCATAGGACATCGCGGACAACCTGCACTGCACCCGGATGAAAAATGGAGGTGGCAGAAAGGAGCTCTTCTTTTTTAACTTTTACTCCTCCCATTTACAGTGAGGGGGCCATTAAATTCATGTTGGCAGGTGTCGGCACCCTAGATTACCCTTGGTGAGTGTAGTGGTTTAGCACAGGGAGCGCACAGGCCCAAGGAAATGGAGCCATAGCTCGAGTTTCTCTTCATCAACGCATAAATCTTTCGCCTTTTACTAAAGATTTCCGTGGAGAGGAACATTTGCGAGTGACCTGTATTTTTGGGGGCTCTGCTCACAGCAGAGCTGTACTGGAGTGTCAAGAGCAGAATCAAACTGGCCGCCCGCCAACGTGCAGTGGAACGAAGCGCGCCTCATCATGGTCTGTGTTTGCGGCCTTTGCGCTTTCTGCGTCGCAACTTCAAATTTCTTAAGACAGCACTCTCTCGTACATGACGGGATCCAAACAAAGATGGCTTCAGCTCCTTTGGCCCTATCAGTGACTCGTGCGCTTCAAGCATTCCTTTCAGAATGCTAAAAGCTAAAATCCACCACCTGCGTTGGTGGTATAGTGGTGAGCATAGCTGCCTTCCAAGCAGTTGACCCGGGTTCGATTCCCGGCCAACGCATTCCTTTTGGCTCCGGCTGACGTTGAAGCAGAATTGCTTCTGTGACCTCTGTCTGCACCAAAAACTTTTGGATGAGTCGTTCAGAAGCAGTAAAAAGCTAGGACTCCCCGTCGGGGAATCGAACCCCGGTCTTCCGCGTGACAGGCGGAGATACTGTCCACTATACTAACGAGGAGCTGCGCTTGCTGGCCTTCGCCCCCAGCCGGCGTGATTTCACCGACATCACCAAAACGAGCCATTACTCCATGAAAAACCAGATCAACCTGCCATGACCTTATTAAGTCTCTCAATATCTTGAATGATACACATTACAGGGGGTCATTATTTGGACCACTTTATTATTTACATTTTTTTTTTCTTTTCACTTTTCATACGGGGGGCATGAAAAAAGGGATGACATTGACTTGATTGGGTTTGTGAATATTGGGAGATGGAAGGGACTTTTGTAACTTGTACTCCTCCCATTTGGAGTGACGGTGGTGATGAAAAACATGTTGGCAGGCGTCGGCACCCTAGGTTACCCTTGGTAAGCGTAGTGGTTTACCAAAGGGAGCGCACAGGCCCAAGGGATTGGAGCCATAGCTCGAGTTTCTCTTCATCAACGCATAAATCTTTCGCCTTTTACTGAAGATTTCCGTGGACAGAAACATTTCCGAGTGACCTGTATTTTTGGGGGCTCTGCTCACAACAGAGCTATACTAGAGAGTCAAGAGCAGAGTGAATCTGGCCGACTGCCAACATGCAGTGGAACGAAGCGCGCCGCGTCGTGGTCTGTGTTTGCAGCCTTTGTGCTTCCTGTGTCGCAACTTCAGATTTCTTTAGCCAGCATGAAAAGACAGCGCTCTCTCGTACATAACGGGATCCAAACCCTGAACGGGCCCAGACAAAGATGGCTTCCGCTCCTTTGGCCCTATCAGTGACTTGTGCACTTTGAGCATTCTTTTCTGACCGGCGAAAGCCAGCGTCCACCGCCTGCGTTGTTGGTATAGTATAACTTGCACTGTACCCAGATGAAAAATGGAGGTGGCAGAATGGAGCTCGGTGTTGTGTTCGCCTGCACAAAAAGCCTGCCGTGACCCGGATTCGAACCGGAGTTGCTGCGGCCACAACGCAGAGTACTAACCGGCCGGGTCTGCTTAAAAAAACTCAGAAGCGCCCCAACCTACAGGTTCACTGGCTTGTTTGCCAAGGGATCTCAAATTTAAGGGTGCCTTCCAAGAAGCAGGGGTCACAGTTCAATTCAACATCTCACATAGCCTTCGTACTCGGTCGTGAGGGGAGGCCTGTAGCAAACTGACAGCTTGTCGCCCGAACAGGGACTTGAACCCTGGACCCTCAGATTAAAAGTCTGATGCTCTACCGACTGAGCTATCCGGGCCACATTGGGAGCATGACAGCAAACAATGTGCATTCTCTGTCTGCTTAAAGTTTGCGGTACTGCAGGATGAAGGCCACAGACTACTAGGGCTGAGACTGATAGGCTTCTCCTGGCAAGTTTGGAACAGTGACATTGAATGAATGGACTCTTTTCACAACAGTTTGCTAACACTTTTTTGGCCTGGACAGAGAAGTAAATGGTGCTAGAAGTTCATAATGAGTAGGCTTCTTTTACACTGTTATATCAGAGCACCTAAAAGCTCTTCCATTGGACTTGGTTCTTTGGAAACACTGCTTGAAAAGAGATGTGGGAAGACCAGTTGTCGTGCAGCAACTGGAGTTAGAGGGGGGAAAAAATCAGCTTCCAGGAAAAGTAGAGAAGGCACAGTTGCTGTCGCAAACAGCCAAGAAGGCAAAGCGCTTCGTAGTCGGCAGGGTTCGAACCTGCGCGGGGAGACCCCAATGGATTTCGAGTCCATCGCCTTAACCTCTCAGCCACGACTACACCTGAGGGTGTTTTGCGTGCTTTTTGGTTGGCTAGATGTGGGCAGCATAGGACATCGCGGACAACCTGCACTGCACCCGGATGAAAAATGGAGGTGGCAGAAAGGAGCTCTTCTTTTTTAACTTTTACTCCTCCCATTTACAGTGAGGGGGCCATTAAATTCATGTTGGCAGGTGTCGGCACCCTAGATTACCCTTGGTGAGTGTAGTGGTTTAGCACAGGGAGCGCACAGGCCCAAGGAAATGGAGCCATAGCTCGAGTTTCTCTTCATCAACGCATAAACCTTTCGCCTTTTACTAAAGATTTCCGTGGAGAGGAACATTTGCGAGTGACCTGTATTTTTGGGGGCTCTGCTCACAGCAGAGCTGTACTGGAGTGTCAAGAGCAGAATCAAACTGGCCGCCCGCCAACGTGCAGTGGAACGAAGCGCGCCTCATCATGGTCTGTGTTTGCGGCCTTTGCGCTTTCTGCGTCGCAACTTCAAATTTCTTTAGCCAGCGTGGAAAGACAGCACTCTCTCGTACATGACGGGATCCAAACAAAGATGGCTTCAGCTCCTTTGGCCCTATCAGTGACTCGTGCGCTTCAAGCATTCCTTTCAGAATGCTAAAAGCTAAAATCCACCACCTGCGTTGGTGGTATAGTGGTGAGCATAGCTGCCTTCCAAGCAGTTGACCCGGGTTCGATTCCCGGCCAACGCATTCCTTTTGGCTCCGGCTGACGTTGAAGCAGAATTGCTTCTGTGACCTCTGTCTGCACCAAAAACTTTTGGATGAGTCGTTCAGAAGCAGTAAAAAGCTAGGACTCCCCGTCGGGGAATCGAACCCCGGTCTTCCGCGTGACAGGCGGAGATACTGTCCACTATACTAACGACGAGCTGCGCTTGCTGGCCTTCGCCCCCAGCCGGCGTGATTTCACCGACATCACCAAAACGAGCCATTACTCCATGAAAAACCAGATCAACCTGCCATGACCTTATTAAGTCTCTCAATATCTTGAATGATACACATTACAGGGGGTCATTATTTGGACCACTTTATTATTTACATTTTTTTTTTCTTTTCACTTTTCATACGGGGGGCATGAAAAAAGGGATGACATTGACTTGATTGGGTTTGTGAATATTGGGAGATGGAAGGGACTTTTGTAACTTGTACTCCTCCCATTTGGAGTGACGGTGGTGATGAAAAACATGTTGGCAGGCGTCGGCACCCTAGGTTACCCTTGGTAAGCGTAGTGGTTTACCAAAGGGAGCGCACAGGCCCAAGGGATTGGAGCCATAGCTCGAGTTTCTCTTCATCAACGCATAAATCTTTCGCCTTTTACTGAAGATTTCCGTGGACAGAAACATTTCCGAGTGACCTGTATTTTTGGGGGCTCTGCTCACAACAGAGCTATACTAGAGAGTCAAGAGCAGAGTGAATCTGGCCGACTGCCAACATGCAGTGGAACGAAGCGCGCCGCGTCGTGGTCTGTGTTTGCAGCCTTTGTGCTTCCTGTGTCGCAACTTCAGATTTCTTTAGCCAGCATGAAAAGACAGCGCTCTCTCGTACATGACGGGATCCAAACCCTGAACGGGCCCAGACAAAGATGGCTTCCGCTCCTTTGGCCCTATCAGTGACTTGTGCACTTTGAGCATTCTTTTCTGACCGGCGAAAGCCAGCGTCCACCGCCTGCGTTGTTGGTATAGTATAACTTGCACTGTACCCAGATGAAAAATGGAGGTGGCAGAATGGAGCTCGGTGTTGTGTTCGCCTGCACAAAAAGCCTGCCGTGACCCGGATTCGAACCGGAGTTGCTGCGGCCACAACGCAGAGTACTAACCGGCCGGGTCTGCTTAAAAAAACTCAAAAGCGCCCCAACCTACAGGTTCACTGGCTTGTTTGCCAAGGGATCTCAAATTTAAGGGTGCCTTCCAAGAAGCAGGGGTCACAGAACCCTGGACCCTCAGATTAAAAGTCTGATGCTCTACCGACTGAGCTATCCGGGCCACATTGGGAGCATGACAGCAAACAATGTGCATTCTCTGTCTGCTTAAAGTTTGCGGTACTGCAGGATGAAGGCCACAGACTACTAGGGCTGAGACTGATAGGCTTCTCCTGGCAAGTTTGGAACAGTGACATTGAATGAATGGACTCTTTTCACAACAGTTTGCTAACACTTTTTTGGCCTGGACAGAGAAGTAAATGGTGCTAGAAGTTCATAATGAGTAGGCTTCTTTTACACTGTTATATCAGAGCACCTAAAAGCTCTTCCATTGGACTTGGTTCTTTGGAAACACTGCTTGAAAAGAGATGTGGGAAGACCAGTTGTCGTGCAGCAACTGGAGTTAGAGGGGGGAAAAAATCAGCTTCCAGGAAAAGTAGAGAAGGCACAGTTGCTGTCGCAAACAGCCAAGAAGGCAAAGCGCTTCGTAGTCGGCAGGGTTCGAACCTGCGCGGGGAGACCCCAATGGATTTCGAGTCCATCGCCTTAACCTCTCAGCCACGACTACACCTGAGGGTGTTTTGCGTGCTTTTTGGTTGGCTAGATGTGGGCAGCATAGGACATCGCGGACAACCTGCACTGCACCCGGATGAAAAATGGAGGTGGCAGAAAGGAGCTCTTCTTTTTTAACTTTTACTCCTCCCATTTACAGTGAGGGGGCCATTAAATTCATGTTGGCAGGTGTCGGCACCCTAGATTACCCTTGGTGAGTGTAGTGGTTTAGCACAGGGAGCGCACAGGCCCAAGGAAATGGAGCCATAGCTCGAGTTTCTCTTCATCAACGCATAAATCTTTCGCCTTTTACTAAAGATTTCCGTGGAGAGGAACATTTGCGAGTGACCTGTATTTTTGGGGGCTCTGCTCACAGCAGAGCTGTACTGGAGTGTCAAGAGCAGAATCAAACTGGCCGCCCGCCAACGTGCAGTGGAACGAAGCGCGCCTCATCATGGTCTGTGTTTGCGGCCTTTGCGCTTTCTGCGTCGCAACTTCAAATTTCTTTAGCCAGCGTGGAAAGACAGCACTCTCTCGTACATGACGGGATCCAAACAAAGATGGCTTCAGCTCCTTTGGCCCTATCAGTGACTCGTGCGCTTCAAGCATTCCTTTCAGAATGCTAAAAGCTAAAATCCACCACCTGCGTTGGTGGTATAGTGGTGAGCATAGCTGCCTTCCAAGCAGTTGACCCGGGTTCGATTCCCGGCCAACGCATTCCTTTTGGCTCCGGCTGACGTTGAAGCAGAATTGCTTCTGTGACCTCTGTCTGCACCAAAAACTTTTGGATGAGTCGTTCAGAAGCAGTAAAAAGCTAGGACTCCCCGTCGGGGAATCGAACCCCGGTCTTCCGCGTGACAGGCGGAGATACTGTCCACTATACTAACGAGGAGCTGCGCTTGCTGGCCTTCGCCCCCAGCCGGCGTGATTTCACCGACATCACCAAAACGAGCCATTACTCCATGAAAAACCAGATCAACCTGCCATGACCTTATTAAGTCTCTCAATATCTTGAATGATACACATTACAGGGGGTCATTATTTGGACCACTTTATTATTTACATTTTTTTTTTCTTTTCACTTTTCATACGGGGGGCATGAAAAAAGGGATGACATTGACTTGATTGGGTTTGTGAATATTGGGAGATGGAAGGGACTTTTGTAACTTGTACTCCTCCCATTTGGAGTGACGGTGGTGATGAAAAACATGTTGGCAGGCGTCGGCACCCTAGGTTACCCTTGGTAAGCGTAGTGGTTTACCAAAGGGAGCGCACAGGCCCAAGGGATTGGAGCCATAGCTCGAGTTTCTCTTCATCAACGCATAAATCTTTCGCCTTTTACTGAAGATTTCCGTGGACAGAAACATTTCCGAGTGACCTGTATTTTTGGGGGCTCTGCTCACAACAGAGCTATACTAGAGAGTCAAGAGCAGAGTGAATCTGGCCGACTGCCAACATGCAGTGGAACGAAGCGC
Source organism: Garra rufa (assembly GCF_049309525.1). Taxonomy (NCBI): domain Eukaryota; kingdom Metazoa; phylum Chordata; class Actinopteri; order Cypriniformes; family Cyprinidae; genus Garra; species Garra rufa. The sequence continues at coordinate 11,900,927 of NW_027394278.1, read as the reverse complement.
GCCGCGTCGTGGTCTGTGTTTGCAGCCTTTGTGCTTCCTGTGTCGCAACTTCAGATTTCTTTAGCCAGCATGAAAAGACAGCGCTCTCTCGTACATGACGGGATCCAAACCCTGAACGGGCCCAGACAAAGATGGCTTCCGCTCCTTTGGCCCTATCAGTGACTTGTGCACTTTGAGCATTCTTTTCTGACCGGCGAAAGCCAGCGTCCACCGCCTGCGTTGTTGGTATAGTATAACTTGCACTGTACCCAGATGAAAAATGGAGGTGGCAGAATGGAGCTCGGTGTTGTGTTCGCCTGCACAAAAAGCCTGCCGTGACCCGGATTCGAACCGGAGTTGCTGCGGCCACAACGCAGAGTACTAACCGGCCGGGTCTGCTTAAAAAAACTCAAAAGCGCCCCAACCTACAGGTTCACTGGCTTGTTTGCCAAGGGATCTCAAATTTAAGGGTGCCTTCCAAGAAGCAGGGGTCACAGTTCAAAGCAGGGGTCACAGAACCCTGGACCCTCAGATTAAAAGTCTGATGCTCTACCGACTGAGCTATCCGGGCCACATTGGGAGCATGACAGCAAACAATGTGCATTCTCTGTCTGCTTAAAGTTTGCGGTACTGCAGGATGAAGGCCACAGACTACTAGGGCTGAGACTGATAGGCTTCTCCTGGCAAGTTTGGAACAGTGACATTGAATGAATGGACTCTTTTCACAACAGTTTGCTAACACTTTTTTGGCCTGGACAGAGAAGTAAATGGTGCTAGAAGTTCATAATGAGTAGGCTTCTTTTACACTGTTATATCAGAGCACCTAAAAGCTCTTCCATTGGACTTGGTTCTTTGGAAACACTGCTTGAAAAGAGATGTGGGAAGACCAGTTGTCGTGCAGCAACTGGAGTTAGAGGGGGGAAAAAATCAGCTTCCAGGAAAAGTAGAGAAGGCACAGTTGCTGTCGCAAACAGCCAAGAAGGCAAAGCGCTTCGTAGTCGGCAGGGTTCGAACCTGCGCGGGGAGACCCCAATGGATTTCGAGTCCATCGCCTTAACCTCTCAGCCACGACTACACCTGAGGGTGCTTTGCGTGCTTTTTGGTTGGCTAGATGTGGGCAGCATAGGACATCGCGGACAACCTGCACTGCACCCGGATGAAAAATGGAGGTGGCAGAAAGGAGCTCTTCTTTTTTAACTTTTACTCCTCCCATTTACAGTGAGGGGGCCATTAAATTCATGTTGGCAGGTGTCGGCACCCTAGATTACCCTTGGTGAGTGTAGTGGTTTAGCACAGGGAGCGCACAGGCCCAAGGAAATGGAGCCATAGCTCGAGTTTCTCTTCATCAACGCATAAACCTTTCGCCTTTTACTAAAGATTTCCGTGGAGAGGAACATTTGCGAGTGACCTGTATTTTTGGGGGCTCTGCTCACAGCAGAGCTGTACTGGAGTGTCAAGAGCAGAATCAAACTGGCCGCCCGCCAACGTGCAGTGGAACGAAGCGCGCCTCATCATGGTCTGTGTTTGCGGCCTTTGCGCTTTCTGCGTCGCAACTTCAAATTTCTTTAGCCAGCGTGGAAAGACAGCACTCTCTCGTACATGACGGGATCCAAACAAAGATGGCTTCAGCTCCTTTGGCCCTATCAGTGACTCGTGCGCTTCAAGCATTCCTTTCAGAATGCTAAAAGCTAAAATCCACCACCTGCGTTGGTGGTATAGTGGTGAGCATAGCTGCCTTCCAAGCAGTTGACCCGGGTTCGATTCCCGGCCAACGCATTCCTTTTGGCTCCGGCTGACGTTGAAGCAGAATTGCTTCTGTGACCTCTGTCTGCACCAAAAACTTTTGGATGAGTCGTTCAGAAGCAGTAAAAAGCTAGGACTCCCCGTCGGGGAATCGAACCCCGGTCTTCCGCGTGACAGGCGGAGATACTGTCCACTATACTAACGAGGAGCTGCGCTTGCTGGCCTTCGCCCCCAGCCGGCGTGATTTCACCGACATCACCAAAACGAGCCATTACTCCATGAAAAACCAGATCAACCTGCCATGACCTTATTAAGTCTCTCAATATCTTGAATGATACACATTACAGGGGGTCATTATTTGGACCACTTTATTATTTACATTTTTTTTTTCACTTTTCATACGGGGGGCATGAAAAAAGGGATGACATTGACTTGATTGGGTTTGTGAATATTGGGAGATGGAAGGGACTTTTGTAACTTGTACTCCTCCCATTTGGAGTGACGGTGGTGATGAAAAACATGTTGGCAGGCGTCGGCACCCTAGGTTACCCTTGGTAAGCGTAGTGGTTTACCAAAGGGAGCGCACAGGCCCAAGGGATTGGAGCCATAGCTCGAGTTTCTCTTCATCAACGCATAAATCTTTCGCCTTTTACTGAAGATTTCCGTGGACAGAAACATTTCCGAGTGACCTGTATTTTTGGGGGCTCTGCTCACAACAGAGCTATACTAGAGAGTCAAGAGCAGAGTGAATCTGGCCGACTGCCAACATGCAGTGGAACGAAGCGCGCCGCGTCGTGGTCTGTGTTTGCAGCCTTTGTGCTTCCTGTGTCGCAACTTCAGATTTCTTTAGCCAGCATGAAAAGACAGCGCTCTCTCGTACATAACGGGATCCAAACCCTGAACGGGCCCAGACAAAGATGGCTTCCGCTCCTTTGGCCCTATCAGTGACTTGTGCACTTTGAGCATTCTTTTCTGACCGGCGAAAGCCAGCGTCCACCGCCTGCGTTGTTGGTATAGTATAACTTGCACTGTACCCAGATGAAAAATGGAGGTGGCAGAATGGAGCTCGGTGTTGTGTTCGCCTGCACAAAAAGCCTGCCGTGACCCGGATTCGAACCGGAGTTGCTGCGGCCACAACGCAGAGTACTAACCGGCCGGGTCTGCTTAAAAAAACTCAAAAGCGCCCCAACCTACAGGTTCACTGGCTTGTTTGCCAAGGGATCTCAAATTTAAGGGTGCCTTCCAAGAAGCAGGGGTCACAGTTCAAAGCAGGGGTCACAGAACCCTGGACCCTCAGATTAAAAGTCTGATGCTCTACCGACTGAGCTATCCGGGCCACATTGGGAGCATGACAGCAAACAATGTGCATTCTCTGTCTGCTTAAAGTTTGCGGTACTGCAGGATGAAGGCCACAGACTACTAGGGCTGAGACTGATAGGCTTCTCCTGGCAAGTTTGGAACAGTGACATTGAATGAATGGACTCTTTTCACAACAGTTTGCTAACACTTTTTTGGCCTGGACAGAGAAGTAAATGGTGCTAGAAGTTCATAATGAGTAGGCTTCTTTTACACTGTTATATCAGAGCACCTAAAAGCTCTTCCATTGGACTTGGTTCTTTGGAAACACTGCTTGAAAAGAGATGTGGGAAGACCAGTTGTCGTGCAGCAACTGGAGTTAGAGGGGGGAAAAAATCAGCTTCCAGGAAAAGTAGAGAAGGCACAGTTGCTGTCACAAACAGCCAAGAAGGCAAAGCGCTTCGTAGTCGGCAGGGTTCGAACCTGCGCGGGGAGACCCCAATGGATTTCGAGTCCATCGCCTTAACCTCTCAGCCACGACTACACCTGAGGGTGTTTTGCGTGCTTTTTGGTTGGCTAGATGTGGGCAGCATAGGACATCGCGGACAACCTGCACTGCACCCGGATGAAAAATGGAGGTGGCAGAAAGGAGCTCTTCTTTTTTAACTTTTACTCCTCCCATTTACAGTGAGGGGGCCATTAAATTCATGTTGGCAGGTGTCGGCACCCTAGATTACCCTTGGTGAGTGTAGTGGTTTAGCACAGGGAGCGCACAGGCCCAAGGAAATGGAGCCATAGCTCGAGTTTCTCTTCATCAACGCATAAATCTTTCGCCTTTTACTAAAGATTTCCGTGGAGAGGAACATTTGCGAGTGACCTGTATTTTTGGGGGCTCTGCTCACAGCAGAGCTGTACTGGAGTGTCAAGAGCAGAATCAAACTGGCCGCCCGCCAACGTGCAGTGGAACGAAGCGCGCCTCATCATGGTCTGTGTTTGCGGCCTTTGCGCTTTCTGCGTCGCAACTTCAAATTTCTTTAGCCAGCGTGGAAAGACAGCACTCTCTCGTACATGACGGGATCCAAACAAAGATGGCTTCAGCTCCTTTGGCCCTATCAGTGACTCGTGCGCTTCAAGCATTCCTTTCAGAATGCTAAAAGCTAAAATCCACCACCTGCGTTGGTGGTATAGTGGTGAGCATAGCTGCCTTCCAAGCAGTTGACCCGGGTTCGATTCCCGGCCAACGCATTCCTTTTGGCTCCGGCTGACGTTGAAGCAGAATTGCTTCTGTGACCTCTGTCTGCACCAAAAACTTTTGGATGAGTCGTTCAGAAGCAGTAAAAAGCTAGGACTCCCCGTCGGGGAATCGAACCCCGGTCTTCCGCGTGACAGGCGGAGATACTGTCCACTATACTAACGAGGAGCTGCGCTTGCTGGCCTTCGCCCCCAGCCGGCGTGATTTCACCGACATCACCAAAACGAGCCATTACTCCATGAAAAACCAGATCAACCTGCCATGACCTTATTAAGTCTCTCAATATCTTGAATGATACACATTACAGGGGGTCATTATTTGGACCACTTTATTATTTACATTTTTTTTTTCTTTTCACTTTTCATACGGGGGGCATGAAAAAAGGGATGACATTGACTTGATTGGGTTTGTGAATATTGGGAGATGGAAGGGACTTTTGTAACTTGTACTCCTCCCATTTGGAGTGACGGTGGTGATGAAAAACATGTTGGCAGGCGTCGGCACCCTAGGTTACCCTTGGTAAGCGTAGTGGTTTACCAAAGGGAGCGCACAGGCCCAAGGGATTGGAGCCATAGCTCGAGTTTCTCTTCATCAATGCATAAATCTTTCGCCTTTTACTGAAGATTTCCGTGGACAGAAACATTTCCGAGTGACCTGTATTTTTGGGGGCTCTGCTCACAACAGAGCTATACTAGAGAGTCAAGAGCAGAGTGAATCTGGCCGACTGCCAACATGCAGTGGAACGAAGCGCGCCGCGTCGTGGTCTGTGTTTGCAGCCTTTGTGCTTCCTGTGTCGCAACTTCAGATTTCTTTAGCCAGCATGAAAAGACAGCGCTCTCTCGTACATGACGGGATCCAAACCCTGAACGGGCCCAGACAAAGATGGCTTCCGCTCCTTTGGCCCTATCAGTGACTTGTGCACTTTGAGCATTCTTTTCTGACCGGCGAAAGCCAGCGTCCACCGCCTGCGTTGTTGGTATAGTATAACTTGCACTGTACCCAGATGAAAAATGGAGGTGGCAGAATGGAGCTCGGTGTTGTGTTCGCCTGCACAAAAAGCCTGCCGTGACCCGGATTCGAACCGGAGTTGCTGCGGCCACAACGCAGAGTACTAACCGGCCGGGTCTGCTTAAAAAAACTCAAAAGCGCCCCAACCTACAGGTTCACTGGCTTGTTTGCCAAGGGATCTCAAATTTAAGGGTGCCTTCCAAGAAGCAGGGGTCACAGTTCAAAGCAGGGGTCACAGAACCCTGGACCCTCAGATTAAAAGTCTGATGCTCTACCGACTGAGCTATCCGGGCCACATTGGGAGCATGACAGCAAACAATGTGCATTCTCTGTCTGCTTAAAGTTTGCGGTACTGCAGGATGAAGGCCACAGACTACTAGGGCTGAGACTGATAGGCTTCTCCTGGCAAGTTTGGAACAGTGACATTGAATGAATGGACTCTTTTCACAACAGTTTGCTAACACTTTTTTGGCCTGGACAGAGAAGTAAATGGTGCTAGAAGTTCATAATGAGTAGGCTTCTTTTACACTGTTATATCAGAGCACCTAAAAGTTCTTCCATTGGACTTGGTTCTTTGGAAACACTGCTTGAAAAGAGATGTGGGAAGACCAGTTGTCGTGCAGCAACTGGAGTTAGAGGGGGGGAAAAATCAGCTTCCAGGAAAAGTAGAGAAGGCACAGTTGCTGTCGCAAACAGCCAAGAAGGCAAAGCGCTTCGTAGTCGGCAGGGTTCGAACCTGCGCGGGGAGACCCCAATGGATTTCGAGTCCATCGCCTTAACCTCTCAGCCACGACTACACCTGAGGGTGTTTTGCGTGCTTTTTGGTTGGCTAGATGTGGGCAGCATAGGACATCGCGGACAACCTGCACTGCACCCGGATGAAAAATGGAGGTGGCAGAAAGGAGCTCTTCTTTTTTAACTTTTACTCCTCCCATTTACAGTGAGGGGGCCATTAAATTCATGTTGGCAGGTGTCGGCACCCTAGATTACCCTTGGTGAGTGTAGTGGTTTAGCACAGGGAGCGCACAGGCCCAAGGAAATGGAGCCATAGCTCGAGTTTCTCTTCATCAACGCATAAATCTTTCGCCTTTTACTAAAGATTTCCGTGGAGAGGAACATTTGCGAGTGACCTGTATTTTTGGGGGCTCTGCTCACAGCAGAGCTGTACTGGAGTGTCAAGAGCAGAATCAAACTGGCCGCCCGCCAACGTGCAGTGGAACGAAGCGCGCCTCATCATGGTCTGTGTTTGCGGCCTTTGCGCTTTCTGCGTCGCAACTTCAAATTTCTTTAGCCAGCGTGGAAAGACAGCACTCTCTCGTACATGACGGGATCCAAACAAAGATGGCTTCAGCTCCTTTGGCCCTATCAGTGACTCGTGCGCTTCAAGCATTCCTTTCAGAATGCTAAAAGCTAAAATCCACCACCTGCGTTGGTGGTATAGTGGTGAGCATAGCTGCCTTCCAAGCAGTTGACCCGGGTTCGATTCCCGGCCAACGCATTCCTTTTGGCTCCGGCTGACGTTGAAGCAGAATTGCTTCTGTGACCTCTGTCTGCACCAAAAACTTTTGGATGAGTCGTTCAGAAGCAGTAAAAAGCTAGGACTCCCCGTCGGGGAATCGAACCCCGGTCTTCCGCGTGACAGGCGGAGATACTGTCCACTATACTAACGAGGAGCTGCGCTTGCTGGCCTTCGCCCCCAGCCGGCGTGATTTCACCGACATCACCAAAACGAGCCATTACTCCATGAAAAACCAGATCAACCTGCCATGACCTTATTAAGTCTCTCAATATCTTGAATGATACACATTACAGGGGGTCATTATTTGGACCACTTTATTATTTACATTTTTTTTTTCTTTTCACTTTTCATACGGGGGGCATGAAAAAAGGGATGACATTGACTTGATTGGGTTTGTGAATATTGGGAGATGGAAGGGACTTTTGTAACTTGTACTCCTCCCATTTGGAGTGACGGTGGTGATGAAAAACATGTTGGCAGGCGTCGGCACCCTAGGTTACCCTTGGTAAGCGTAGTGGTTTACCAAAGGGAGCGCACAGGCCCAAGGGATTGGAGCCATAGCTCGAGTTTCTCTTCATCAATGCATAAATCTTTCGCCTTTTACTGAAGATTTCCGTGGACAGAAACATTTCCGAGTGACCTGTATTTTTGGGGGCTCTGCTCACAACAGAGCTATACTAGAGAGTCAAGAGCAGAGTGAATCTGGCCGACTGCCAACATGCAGTGGAACGAAGCGCGCCGCGTCGTGGTCTGTGTTTGCAGCCTTTGTGCTTCCTGTGTCGCAACTTCAGATTTCTTTAGCCAGCATGAAAAGACAGCGCTCTCTCGTACATGACGGGATCCAAACCCTGAACGGGCCCAGACAAAGATGGCTTCCGCTCCTTTGGCCCTATCAGTGACTTGTGCACTTTGAGCATTCTTTTCTGACCGGCGAAAGCCAGCGTCCACCGCCTGCGTTGTTGGTATAGTATAACTTGCACTGTACCCAGATGAAAAATGGAGGTGGCAGAATGGAGCTCGGTGTTGTGTTCGCCTGCACAAAAAGCCTGCCGTGACCCGGATTCGAACCGGAGTTGCTGCGGCCACAACGCAGAGTACTAACCGGCCGGGTCTGCTTAAAAAAACTCAAAAGCGCCCCAACCTACAGGTTCACTGGCTTGTTTGCCAAGGGATCTCAAATTTAAGGGTGCCTTCCAAGAAGCAGGGGTCACAGTTCAAAGCAGGGGTCACAGAACCCTGGACCCTCAGATTAAAAGTCTGATGCTCTACCGACTGAGCTATCCGGGCCACATTGGGAGCATGACAGCAAACAATGTGCATTCTCTGTCTGCTTAAAGTTTGCGGTACTGCAGGATGAAGGCCACAGACTACTAGGGCTGAGACTGATAGGCTTCTCCTGGCAAGTTTGGAACAGTGACATTGAATGAATGGACTCTTTTCACAACAGTTTGCTAACACTTTTTTGGCCTGGACAGAGAAGTAAATGGTGCTAGAAGTTCATAATGAGTAGGCTTCTTTTACACTGTTATATCAGAGCACCTAAAAGTTCTTCCATTGGACTTGGTTCTTTGGAAACACTGCTTGAAAAGAGATGTGGGAAGACCAGTTGTCGTGCAGCAACTGGAGTTAGAGGGGGGGAAAAATCAGCTTCCAGGAAAAGTAGAGAAGGCACAGTTGCTGTCGCAAACAGCCAAGAAGGCAAAGCGCTTCGTAGTCGGCAGGGTTCGAACCTGCGCGGGGAGACCCCAATGGATTTCGAGTCCATCGCCTTAACCTCTCAGCCACGACTACACCTGAGGGTGTTTTGCGTGCTTTTTGGTTGGCTAGATGTGGGCAGCATAGGACATCGCGGACAACCTGCACTGCACCCGGATGAAAAATGGAGGTGGCAGAAAGGAACTCTTCTTTTTTAACTTTTACTCCTCCCATTTACAGTGAGGGGGCCATTAAATTCATGTTGGCAGGTGTCGGCACCCTAGATTACCCTTGGTGAGTGTAGTGGTTTAGCACAGGGAGCGCACAGGCCCAAGGAAATGGAGCCATAGCTCGAGTTTCTCTTCATCAACGCATAAATCTTTCGCCTTTTACTAAAGATTTCCGTGGAGAGGAACATTTGCGAGTGACCTGTATTTTTGGGGGCTCTGCTCACAGCAGAGCTGTACTGGAGTGTCAAGAGCAGAATCAAACTGGCCGCCCGCCAACGTGCAGTGGAACGAAGCGCGCCTCATCATGGTCTGTGTTTGCGGCCTTTGCGCTTTCTGCGTCGCAACTTCAAATTTCTTTAGCCAGCGTGGAAAGACAGCACTCTCTCGTACATGACGGGATCCAAACAAAGATGGCTTCAGCTCCTTTGGCCCTATCAGTGACTCGTGCGCTTCAAGCATTCCTTTCAGAATGCTAAAAGCTAAAATCCACCACCTGCGTTGGTGGTATAGTGGTGAGCATAGCTGCCTTCCAAGCAGTTGACCCGGGTTCGATTCCCGGCCAACGCATTCCTTTTGGCTCCGGCTGACGTTGAAGCAGAATTGCTTCTGTGACCTCTGTCTGCACCAAAAACTTTTGGATGAGTCGTTCAGAAGCAGTAAAAAGCTAGGACTCCCCGTCGGGGAATCGAACCCCGGTCTTCCGCGTGACAGGCGGAGATACTGTCCACTATACTAACGAGGAGCTGCGCTTGCTGGCCTTCGCCCCCAGCCGGCGTGATTTCACCGACATCACCAAAACGAGCCATTACTCCATGAAAAACCAGATCAACCTGCCATGACCTTATTAAGTCTCTCAATATCTTGAATGATACACATTACAGGGGGTCATTATTTGGACCACTTTATTATTTACATTTTTTTTTTCTTTTCACTTTTCATACGGGGGGCATGAAAAAAGGGATGACATTGACTTGATTGGGTTTGTGAATATTGGGAGATGGAAGGGACTTTTGTAACTTGTACTCCTCCCATTTGGAGTGACGGTGGTGATGAAAAACATGTTGGCAGGCGTCGGCACCCTAGGTTACCCTTGGTAAGCGTAGTGGTTTACCAAAGGGAGCGCACAGGCCCAAGGGATTGGAGCCATAGCTCGAGTTTCTCTTCATCAACGCATAAATCTTTCGCCTTTTACTGAAGATTTCCGTGGACAGAAACATTTCCGAGTGACCTGTATTTTTGGGGGCTCTGCTCACAACAGAGCTATACTAGAGAGTCAAGAGCAGAGTGAATCTGGCCGACTGCCAACATGCAGTGGAACGAAGCGCGCCGCGTCGTGGTCTGTGTTTGCAGCCTTTGTGCTTCCTGTGTCGCAACTTCAGATTTCTTTAGCCAGCATGAAAAGACAGCGCTCTCTCGTACATGACGGGATCCAAACCCTGAACGGGCCCAGACAAAGATGGCTTCCGCTCCTTTGGCCCTATCAGTGACTTGTGCACTTTGAGCATTCTTTTCTGACCGGCGAAAGCCAGCGTCCACCGCCTGCGTTGTTGGTATAGTATAACTTGCACTGTACCCAGATGAAAAATGGAGGTGGCAGAATGGAGCTCGGTGTTGTGTTCGCCTGCACAAAAAGCCTGCCGTGACCCGGATTCGAACCGGAGTTGCTGCGGCCACAACGCAGAGTACTAACCGGCCGGGTCTGCTTAAAAAAACTCAAAAGCGCCCCAACCTACAGGTTCACTGGCTTGTTTGCCAAGGGATCTCAAATTTAAGGGTGCCTTCCAAGAAGCAGGGGTCACAGAACCCTGGACCCTCAGATTAAAAGTCTGATGCTCTACCGACTGAGCTATCCGGGCCACATTGGGAGCATGACAGCAAACAATGTGCATTCTCTGTCTGCTTAAAGTTTGCGGTACTGCAGGATGAAGGCCACAGACTACTAGGGCTGAGACTGATAGGCTTCTCCTGGCAAGTTTGGAACAGTGACATTGAATGAATGGACTCTTTTCACAACAGTTTGCTAACACTTTTTTGGCCTGGACAGAGAAGTAAATGGTGCTAGAAGTTCATAATGAGTAGGCTTCTTTTACACTGTTATATCAGAGCACCTAAAAGCTCTTCCATTGGACTTGGTTCTTTGGAAACACTGCTTGAAAAGAGATGTGGGAAGACCAGTTGTCGTGCAGCAACTGGAGTTAGAGGGGGGGGAAAATCAGCTTCCAGGAAAAGTAGAGAAGGCACAGTTGCTGTCGCAAACAGCCAAGAAGGCAAAGCGCTTCGTAGTCGGCAGGGTTCGAACCTGCGCGGGGAGACCCCAATGGATTTCGAGTCCATCGCCTTAACCTCTCAGCCACGACTACACCTGAGGGTGTTTTGCGTGCTTTTTGGTTGGCTAGATGTGGGCAGCATAGGACATCGCGGACAACCTGCACTGCACCCGGATGAAAAATGGAGGTGGCAGAAAGGAGCTCTTCTTTTTTAACTTTTACTCCTCCCATTTACAGTGAGGGGGCCATTAAATTCATGTTGGCAGGTGTCGGCACCCTAGATTACCCTTGGTGAGTGTAGTGGTTTAGCACAGGGAGCGCACAGGCCCAAGGAAATGGAGCCATAGCTCGAGTTTCTCTTCATCAACGCATAAATCTTTCGCCTTTTACTAAAGATTTCCGTGGAGAGGAACATTTGCGAGTGACCTGTATTTTTGGGGGCTCTGCTCACAGCAGAGCTGTACTGGAGTGTCAAGAGCAGAATCAAACTGGCCGCCCGCCAACGTGCAGTGGAACGAAGCGCGCCTCATCATGGTCTGTGTTTGCGGCCTTTGCGCTTTCTGCGTCGCAACTTCAAATTTCTTTAGCCAGCGTGGAAAGACAGCACTCTCTCGTACATGACGGGATCCAAACAAAGATGGCTTCAGCTCCTTTGGCCCTATCAGTGACTCGTGCGCTTCAAGCATTCCTTTCAGAATGCTAAAAGCTAAAATCCACCACCTGCGTTGGTGGTATAGTGGTGAGCATAGCTGCCTTCCAAGCAGTTGACCCGGGTTCGATTCCCGGCCAACGCATTCCTTTTGGCTCCGGCTGACGTTGAAGCAGAATTGCTTCTGTGACCTCTGTCTGCACCAAAAACTTTTGGATGAGTCGTTCAGAAGCAGTAAAAAGCTAGGACTCCCCGTCGGGGAATCGAACCCCGGTCTTCCGCGTGACAGGCGGAGATACTGTCCACTATACTAACGAGGAGCTGCGCTTGCTGGCCTTCGCCCCCAGCCGGCGTGATTTCACCGACATCACCAAAACGAGCCATTACTCCATGAAAAACCAGATCAACCTGCCATGACCTTATTAAGTCTCTCAATATCTTGAATGATACACATTACAGGGGGTCATTATTTGGACCACTTTATTATTTACATTTTTTTTTTCTTTTCACTTTTCATACGGGGGGCATGAAAAAAGGGATGACATTGACTTGATTGAGTTTGTGAATATTGGGAGATGGAAGGGACTTTTGTAACTTGTACTCCTCCCATTTGGAGTGACGGTGGTGATGAAAAACATGTTGGCAGGCGTCGGCACCCTAGGTTACCCTTGGTAAGCGTAGTGGTTTACCAAAGGGAGCGCACAGGCCCAAGGGATTGGAGCCATAGCTCGAGTTTCTCTTCATCAACGCATAAATCTTTCGCCTTTTACTGAAGATTTCCGTGGACAGAAACATTTCCGAGTGACCTGTATTTTTGGGGGCTCTGCTCACAACAGAGCTATACTAGAGAGTCAAGAGCAGAGTGAATCTGGCCGACTGCCAACATGCAGTGGAACGAAGCGCGCCGCGTCGTGGTCTGTGTTTGCAGCCTTTGTGCTTCCTGTGTCGCAACTTCAGATTTCTTTAGCCAGCATGAAAAGACAGCGCTCTCTCGTACATAACGGGATCCAAACCCTGAACGGGCCCAGACAAAGATGGCTTCCGCTCCTTTGGCCCTATCAGTGACTTGTGCACTTTGAGCATTCTTTTCTGACCGGCGAAAGCCAGCGTCCACCGCCTGCGTTGTTGGTATAGTATAACTTGCACTGTACCCAGATGAAAAATGGAGGTGGCAGAATGGAGCTCGGTGTTGTGTTCGCCTGCACAAAAAGCCTGCCGTGACCCGGATTCGAACCGGAGTTGCTGCGGCCACAACGCAGAGTACTAACCGGCCGGGTCTGCTTAAAAAAACTCAAAAGCGCCCCAACCTACAGGTTCACTGGCTTGTTTGCCAAGGGATCTCAAATTTAAGGGTGCCTTCCAAGAAGCAGGGGTCACAGTTCAAAGCAGGGGTCACAGAACCCTGGACCCTCAGATTAAAAGTCTGATGCTCTACCGACTGAGCTATCCGGGCCACATTGGGAGCATGACAGCAAACAATGTGCATTCTCTGTCTGCTTAAAGTTTGCCTGTACTGCAGGATGAAGGCCACAGACTACTAGGGCTGAGACTGATAGGCTTCTCCTGGCAAGTTTGGAACAGTGACATTGAATGAATGGACTCTTTTCACAACAGTTTGCTAACACTTTTTTGGCCTGGACAGAGAAGTAAATGGTGCTAGATGTTCATAATGAGTAGGCTTCTTTTACACTGTTATATCAGAGCACCTAAAAGCTCTTCCATTGGACTTGGTTCTTTGGAAACACTGCTTGAAAAGAGATGTGGGAAGACCAGTTGTCGTGCAGCAACTGGAGTTAGAGGGGGGAAAAAATCAGCTTCCAGGAAAAGTAGAGAAGGCACAGTTGCTGTCGCAAACAGCCAAGAAGGCAAAGCGCTTCGTAGTCGGCAGGGTTCGAACCTGCGCGGGGAGACCCCAGTGGATTTCGAGACCATCGCCTTAACCTCTCAGCCACGACTACACCTGAGGGTGTTTTGCGTGCTTTTTGGTTGGCTAGATGTGGGCAGCATAGGACATCGCGGACAACCTGCACTGCACCCGGATGAAAAATGGAGGTGGCAGAAAGGAGCTCTTCTTTTTTAACTTTTACTCCTCCCATTTACAGTGAGGGGGCCATTAAATTCATGTTGGCAGGTGTCGGCACCCTAGATTACCCTTGGTGAGTGTAGTGGTTTAGCACAGGGAGCGCACAGGTCCAAGGAAATGGAGCCATAGCTCGAGTTTCTCTTCATCAACGCATAAATCTTTCGCCTTTTACTAAAGATTTCCGTGGAGAGGAACATTTGCGAGTGACCTGTATTTTTGGGGGCTCTGCTCACAGCAGAGCTGTACTGGAGTGTCAAGAGCAGAATCAAACTGGCCGCCCGCCAACGTGCAGTGGAACGAAGCGCGCCTCATCATGGTCTGTGTTTGCGGCCTTTGCGCTTTCTGCGTCGCAACTTCAAATTTCTTTAGCCAGCGTGGAAAGACAGCACTCTCTCGTACATGACGGGATCCAAACAAAGATGGCTTCAGCTCCTTTGGCCCTATCAGTGACTCGTGCGCTTCAAGCATTCCTTTCAGAATGCTAAAAGCTAAAATCCACCACCTGCGTTGGTGGTATAGTGGTGAGCATAGCTGCCTTCCAAGCAGTTGACCCGGGTTCGATTCCCGGCCAACGCATTCCTTTTGGCTCCGGCTGACGTTGAAGCAGAATTGCTTCTGTGACCTCTGTCTGCACCAAAAACTTTTGGATGAGTCGTTCAGAAGCAGTAAAAAGCTAGGACTCCCCATCGGGGAATCGAACCCCGGTCTTCCGCGTGACAGGCGGAGATACTGTCCACTATACTAACGAGGAGCTGCGCTTGCTGGCCTTCGCCCCCAGCCGGCGTGATTTCACCGACATCACCAAAACAAGCCATTACTCCATGAAAAACCAGATCAACCTGCCATGACCTTATTAAGTCTCTCAATATCTTGAATGATACACATTACAGGGGGTCATTATTTGGACCACTTTATTATTTAAATTTTTTTTTTCTTTTCACTTTTCATACGGGGGGCATGAAAAAAGGGATGACATTGACTTGATTGGGTTTGTGAATATTGGGAGATGGAAGGGACTTTTGTAACTTGTACTCCTCCCATTTGGAGTGACGGTGGTGATGAAAAACATGTTGGCAGGCGTCGGCACCCTAGGTTACCCTTGGTAAGCGTAGTGGTTTACCAAAGGGAGCGCACAGGCCCAAGGGATTGGAGCCATAGCTCGAGTTTCTCTTCATCAACGCATAAATCTTTCGCCTTTTACTGAAGATTTCCGTGGACAGAAACATTTCCGAGTGACCTGTATTTTTGGGGGCTCTGCTCACAACAGAGCGATACTAGAGAGTCAAGAGCAGAGTGAATCTGGCCGACTGCCAACATGCAGTGGAACGAAGCGCGCCGCGTCGTGGTCTGTGTTTGCAGCCTTTGTGCTTCCTGTGTCGCAACTTCAGATTTCTTTAGCCAGCATGAAAAGACAGCGCTCTCTCGTACATAACGGGATCCAAACCCTAAACGGGCCCAGACAAAGATGGCTTCCGCTCCTTTGGCCCTATCAGTGACTTGTGCACTTTGAGCATTCTTTTCTGACCGGCGAAAGCCAGCGTCCACCGCCTGCGTTGTTGGTATAGTATAACTTGCACTGTACCCAGATGAAAAATGGAGGTGGCAGAATGGAGCTCGGTGTTGTGTTCGCCTGCACAAAAAGCCTGCCGTGACCCGGATTCGAACCGGAGTTGCTGCGGCCACAACGCAGAGTACTAACCGGCCGGGTCTGCTTAAAAAAACTCAGAAGTGCCCCAACCTACAGGTTCACTGGCTTGTTTGCCAAGGGATCTCAAATTTAAGGGTGCCTTCCAAGAAGTAGGGGTCACAGTTCAATTCAACATCTCACATAGCCTTCGTACTCGGTCGTGAGGGGAGGCCTTTAGCAAACTGACAGCTTGTCGCCCGAACAGGGACTTGAACCCTGGACCCTCAGATTAAAAGTCTGATGCTCTACCGACTGAGCTATCCGGGCCACATTGGGAGCATGACAGCAAACAATTTGCATTCTCTGTCTGCTTAAAGTTTGCGGTACTGCAGGATGAAGGCCACAGACTACTAGGGCTGAGACTGATAGGCTTCTCCTGGCAAGTTTGGAACAGTGACATTGAATGAATGGACTCTTTTCACAACAGTTTGCTAACACTTTTTTGGCCTGGACAGAGAAGTAAATGGTGCTAGATGTTCATAATGAGTAGGCTTCTTTTACACTGTTATATCAGAGCACCTAAAAGCTCTTCCATTGGACTTGGTTCTTTGGAAACACTGCTTGAAAAGAGATGTGGGAAGACCAGTTGTCGTGCAGCAACTGGAGTTAGAGGGGGGGGAAAAATCAGCTTCCAGGAAAAGCAGAGAAGGCACAGTTGCTGTCGCAAACAGCCAAGAAGGCAAAGCGCTTCGTAGTCGGCAGGGTTCGAACCTGCGCGGGGAGACCCCAATGGATTTCGAGTCCATCGCCTTAACCTCTCAGCCACGACTACACCTGAGGGTGTTTTGCGTGCTTTTTGGTTGGCTAGATGTGGGGAGCATAGGACATCGCGGACAACCTGCACTGCACCCGGATGAAAAATGGAGGTGGCAGAAAGGAGCTCTTCTTTTTTAACTTTTACTCCTCCCATTTACAGTGAGGGGGCCATTAAATTCATGTTGGCAGGTGTCGGCACCCTAGATTACCCTTGGTGAGTGTAGTGGTTTAGCACAGGGAGCGCACAGGCCCAAGGAAATGGAGCCATAGCTCGAGTTTCTCTTCATCAACGCATAAATCTTTCGCCTTTTACTAAAGATTTCCGTGGAGAGGAACATTTGCGAGTGACCTGTATTTTTGGGGGCTCTGCTCACAGCAGAGCTGTACTGGAGTGTCAAGAGCAGAATCAAACTGGCCGCCCGCCAACGTGCAGTGGAACGAAGCGCGCCTCATCATGGTCTGTGTTTGCGGCCTTTGCGCTTTCTGCGTCGCAACTTCAAATTTCTTTAGCCAGCGTGGAAAGACAGCACTCTCTCGTACATGACGGGATCCAAACAAAGATGGCTTCAGCTCCTTTGGCCCTATCAGTGACTCGTGCGCTTCAAGCATTCCTTTCAGAATGCTAAAAGCTAAAATCCACCACCTGCGTTGGTGGTATAGTGGTGAGCATAGCTGCCTTCCAAGCAGTTGACCCGGGTTCGATTCCCGGCCAACGCATTCCTTTTGGCTCCGGCTGACGTTGAAGCAGAATTGCTTCTGTGACCTCTGTCTGCACCAAAAACTTTTGGATGAGTCGTTCAGAAGCAGTAAAAAGCTAGGACTCCCCGTCGGGGAATCGAACCCCGGTCTTCCGCGTGACAGGCGGAGATACTGTCCACTATACTAACGAGGAGCTGCGCTTGCTGGCCTTCGCCCCCAGCCGGCGTGATTTCACCGACATCACCAAAACGAGCCATTACTCCATGAAAAACCAGATCAACCTGCCATGACCTTATTAAGTCTCTCAATATCTTGAATGATACACATTACAGGGGGTCATTATTTGGACCACTTTATTATTTACATTTTTTTTCTTTTCACTTTTCATACGGGGGGCATGAAAAAAGGGATGACATTGACTTGATTGGGTTTGTGAATATTGGGAGATGGAAGGGACTTTTGTAACTTGTACTCCTCCCATTTGGAGTGACGGTGGTGATGAAAAACATGTTGGCAGGCGTCGGCACCCTAGGTTACCCTTGGTAAGCGTAGTGGTTTACCAAAGGGAGCGCACAGGCCCAAGGGATTGGAGCCATAGCTCGAGTTTCTCTTCATCAACGCATAAATCTTTCGCCTTTTACTGAAGATTTCCGTGGACAGAAACATTTCCGAGTGACCTGTATTTTTGGGGGCTCTGCTCACAACAGAGCTATACTAGAGAGTCAAGAGCAGAGTGAATCTGGCCGACTGCCAACATGCAGTGGAACGAAGCGCGCCGCGTCGTGGTCTGTGTTTGCAGCCTTTGTGCTTCCTGTGTCGCAACTTCAGATTTCTTTAGCCAGCATGAAAAGACAGCGCTCTCTCGTACATAACGGGATCCAAACCCTGAACGGGCCCAGACAAAGATGGCTTCCGCTCCTTTGGCCCTATCAGTGACTTGTGCACTTTGAGCATTCTTTTCTGACCGGCGAAAGCCAGCGTCCACCGCCTGCGTTGTTGGTATAGTATAACTTGCACTGTACCCAGATGAAAAATGGAGGTGGCAGAATGGAGCTCGGTGTTGTGTTCGCCTGCACAAAAAGCCTGCCGTGACCCGGATTCGAACCGGAGTTGCTGCGGCCACAACGCAGAGTACTAACCGGCCGGGTCTGCTTAAAAAAACTCAGAAGCGCCCCAACCTACAGGTTCACTGGCTTGTTTGCCAAGGGATCTCAAATTTAAGGGTGCCTTCCAAGAAGCAGGGGTCACAGTTCAATTCAACATCTCACATAGCCTTCGTACTCGGTCGTGAGGGGAGGCCTGTAGCAAACTGACAGCTTGTCGCCTGAACAGGGACTTGAACCCTGGACCCTCAGATTAAAAGTCTGATGCTCTACCGACTGAGCTATCCGGGCCACATTGGGAGCATGACAGCAAACAATGTGCATTCTCTGTCTGCTTAAAGTTTGCGGTACTGCAGGATGAAGGCCACAGACTACTAGGGCTGAGACTGATAGGCTTCTCCTGGCAAGTTTGGAACAGTGACATTGAATGAATGGACTCTTTTCACAACAGTTTGCTAACACTTTTTTGGCCTGGACAGAGAAGTAAATGGTGCTAGAAGTTCATAATGAGTAGGCTTCTTTTACACTGTTATATCAGAGCACCTAAAAGCTCTTCCATTGGACTTGGTTCTTTGGAAACACTGCTTGAAAAGAGATGTGGGAAGACCAGTTGTCGTGCAGCAACTGGAGTTAGAGGGGGGAAAAAATCAGCTTCCAGGAAAAGTAGAGAAGGCACAGTTGCTGTCGCAAACAGCCAAGAAGGCAAAGCGCTTCGTAGTCGGCAGGGTTCGAACCTGCGCGGGGAGACCCCAATGGATTTCGAGTCCATCGCCTTAACCTCTCAGCCACGACTACACCTGAGGGTGCTTTGCGTGCTTTTTGGTTGGCTAGATGTGGGCAGCATAGGACATCGCGGACAACCTGCACTGCACCCGGATGAAAAATGGAGGTGGCAGAAAGGAGCTCTTCTTTTTTAACTTTTACTCCTCCCATTTACAGTGAGGGGGCCATTAAATTCATGTTGGCAGGTGTCGGCACCCTAGATTACCCTTGGTGAGTGTAGTGGTTTAGCACAGGGAGCGCACAGGCCCAAGGAAATGGAGCCATAGCTCGAGTTTCTCTTCATCAACGCATAAATCTTTCGCCTTTTACTAAAGATTTCCGTGGAGAGGAACATTTGCGAGTGACCTGTATTTTTGGGGGCTCTGCTCACAGCAGAGCTGTACTGGAGTGTCAAGAGCAGAATCAAACTGGCCGCCCGCCAACGTGCAGTGGAACGAAGCGCGCCTCAAAATGGTCTGTGTTTGCGGCCTTTGCGCTTTCTGCGTCGCAACTTCAAATTTCTTTAGCCAGCGTGGAAAGACAGCACTCTCTCGTACATGACGGGATCCAAACAAAGATGGCTTCAGCTCCTTTGGCCCTATCAGTGACTCGTGCGCTTCAAGCATTCCTTTCAGAATGCTAAAAGCTAAAATCCACCACCTGCGTTGGTGGTATAGTGGTGAGCATAGCTGCCTTCCAAGCAGTTGACCCGGGTTCGATTCTCGGCCAACGCATTCCTTTTGGCTCCGGCTGACGTTGAAGCAGAATTGCTTCTGTGACCACTGTCTGCACCAAAAACTTTTGGATGAGTCGTTCAGAAGCAGTAAAAAGCTAGGACTCCCCGTCGGGGAATCGAACCCCGGTCTTCCGCGTGACAGGCGGAGATACTGTCCACTATACTAACGAGGAGCTGCGCTTGCTGGCCTTCGCCCCCAGCCGGCGTGATTTCACCGACACCACCAAAACGAGCCATTACTCCATGAAAAACCAGATCAACCTGCCATGACCTTATTAAGTCTCTCAATATCTTGAATGATACACATTACAGGGGGTCATTATTTGGACCACTTTATTATTTACATTTTTTTTTTTTTCACTTTTCATACGGGGGGCATGAAAAAAGGGATGACATTGAATTGATTGGGTTTGTGAATATTGGGAGATGGAAGGGACTTTTGTAACTTGTACTCCTCCCATTTGGAGTGACGGTGGTGATGAAAAACATGTTGGCAGGCGTCGGCACCCTAGGTTACCCTTGGTAAGCGTAGTGATTTACCAAAGGGAGCGCACAGGCCCAAGGGATTGGAGCCATAGCTCGAGTTTCTCTTCATCAACGCATAAATCTTTCGCCTTTTACTGAAGATTTCCGTGGACAGAAACATTTCCGAGTGACCTGTATTTTTGGGGGCTCTGCTCACAACAGAGCTATACTAGAGAGTCAAGAGCAGAGTGAATCTGGCCGACTGCCAACATGCAGTGGAACGAAGCGCGCCGCGTCGTGGTCTGTGTTTGCAGCCTTTGTGCTTCCTGTGTCGCAACTTCAGATTTCTTTAGCCAGCATGAAAAGACAGCGCTCTCTCGTACATAACGGGATCCAAACCCTGAACGGGCCCAAACAAAGATGGCTTCCGCTCCTTTGGCCCTATCAGTGACTTGTGCACTTTGAGCATTCTTTTCTGACCGGCGAAAGCCAGCGTCCACCGCCTGCGTTGTTGGTATAGTATAACTTGCACTGTACCCAGATGAAAAATGGAGGTGGCAGAATGGAGCTCGGTGTTGTGTTCGCCTGCACAAAAAGCCTGCCGTGACCCGGATTCGAACCGGAGTTGCTGCGGCCACAACGCAGAGTACTAACCGGCCGGGTCTGCTTAAAAAAACTCAGAAGTGCCCCAACCTACAGGTTCACTGGCTTGTTTGCCAAGGGATCTCAAATTTAAGGGTGCCTTCCAAGAAGTAGGGGTCACAGTTCAATTCAACATCTCACATAGCCTTCGTACTCGGTCGTGAGGGGAGGCCTGTAGCAAACTGACAGCTTGTCGCCCGAACAGGGACTTGAACCCTGGACCCTCAGATTAAAAGTCTGATGCTCTACCGACTGAGCTATCCGGGCCACATTGGGAGAATGACAGCAAACAATGTGCATTCTCTGTCTGCTTAAAGTTTGCGGTACTGCAGGATGAAGGCCACAGACTACTAGGGCTGAGACTGATAGGCTTCTCCTGGCAAGTTTGGAACAGTGACATTGAATGAATGGACTCTTTTCACAACAGTTTGCTAACACTTTTTTGGCCTGGACAGAGAAGTAAATGGTGCTAGATGTTCATAATGAGTAGGCTTCTTTTACACTGTTATATCAGAGCACCTAAAAGCTCTTCCATTGGACTTGGTTCTTTGGAAACACTGCTTGAAAAGAGATGTGGGAAGACCAGTTGTCGTGCAGCAACTGGAGTTAGAGGGGGGAAAAAATCAGCTTCCAGGAAAAGTAGAGAAGGCACAGTTGCTGTCGCAAACAGCCAAGAAGGCAAAGCGCTTCGTAGTCGGCAGGGTTCGAACCTGCGCGGGGAGACCCCAATGGATTTCGAGTCCATCGCCTTAACCTCTCAGCCACGACTACACTTGAGTGTGTTTTGCGTGCTTTTTGGTTGGCTAGATGTGGGCAGCATAGGACATCGCGGACAACCTGCACTGCACCCGGATGAAAAATGGAGGTGGCAGAAAGGAGCTCTTCTTTTTTAACTTTTACTCCTCCCATTTACAGTGAGGGGGCCATTAAATTCATGTTGGCAGGTGTCGGCACCCTAGATTACCCTTGGTGAGTGTAGTGGTTTAGCACAGGGAGCGCACAGGCCCAAGGAAATGGAGCCATAGCTCGAGTTTCTCTTCATCAACGCATAAATCTTTCGCCTTTTACTAAAGATTTCCGTGGAGAGGAACATTTGCGAGTGACCTGTATTTTTGGGGGCTCTGCTCACAGCAGAGCTGTACTGGAGTGTCAAGAGCAGAATCAAACTGGCCGCCCGCCAACGTGCAGTGGAACGAAGCGCGCCTCATCATGGTCTGTGTTTGCGGCCTTTGCGCTTTCTGCGTCGCAACTTCAAATTTCTTTAGCCAGCGTGGAAAGACAGCACTCTCTCGTACATGACGGGATCCAAACAAAGATGGCTTCAGCTCCTTTGGCCCTATCAGTGACTCGTGCGCTTCAAGCATTCCTTTCAGAATGCTAAAAGCTAAAATCCACCACCTGCGTTGGTGGTATAGTGGTGAGCATAGCTGCCTTCCAAGCAGTTGACCCGGGTTCGATTCCCGGCCAACGCATTCCTTTTGGCTCCGGCTGACGTTGAAGCAGAATTGCTTCTGTGACCTCTGTCTGCACCAAAAACTTTTGGATGAGTCGTTCAGAAGCAGTAAAAAGCTAGGACTCCCCGTCGGGGAATCGAACCCCGGTCTTCCGCGTGACAGGCGGCGATACTGTCCACTATAATAACGAGGAGCTGCGCTTGCTGGCCTTCGCCCCCAGCCGGCGTGATTTCACCGACACCACCAAAACGAGCCATTACTCCATGAAAAACCAGATCAACCTGCCATGACCTTATTAAGTCTCTCAATATCTTGAATGATACACATTACAGGGGGTCATTATTTGGACCACTTTATTATTTACATTTGTTTTTTTTTTTCACTTTTCATACGGGGGGCATGAAAAAAGGGATGACATTGACTTGATTGGGTTTGTGAATATTGGGAGATGGAAGGGACTTTTGTAACTTGTACTCCTCCCATTTGGAGTGACGGTGGTGATGAAAAACATGTTGGCAGGCGTCGGCACCCTAGGTTACCCTTGGTAAGCGTAGTGATTTACCAAAGGGAGCGCACAGGCCCAAGGGATTGGAGCCATAGCTCGAGTTTCTCTTCATCAACGCATAAATCTTTCGCCTTTTACTGAAGATTTCCGTGGACAGAAACATTTCCGAGTGACCTGTATTTTTGGGGGCTCTGCTCACAACAGAGCTATACTAGAGAGTCAAGAGCAGAGTGAATCTGGCCGACTGCCAACATGCAGTGGAACGAAGCGCGCCACGTCGTGGTCTGTGTTTGCAGCCTTTGTGCTTCCTGTGTCGCAACTTCAGATTTCTTTAGCCAGCATGAAAAGACAGCGCTCTCTCGTACATAACGGGATCCAAACCCTGAACGGGCCCAAACAAAGATGGCTTCCACTCCTTTGGCCCTATCAGTGACTTGTGCACTTTGAGCATTCTTTTCTGACCGGCGAAAGCCAGCGTCCACCGCCTGCGTTGTTGGTATAGTATAACTTGCACTGTACCCAGATGAAAAATGGAGGTGGCAGAATGGAGCTCGGTGTTGTGTTCGCCTGCACAAAAAGCCTGCCGTGACCCGGATTCGAACGGGAGTTGCTGTGGCCACAACGCAGAGTACTAACCGGCCGAGTCTGCTTAAAAAAACTCAGAAGTGCCCCAACCTACAGGTTCACTGGCTTGTTTGCCAAGGGATCTCAAATTTAAGGGTGCCTTCCAAGAAGTAGGGGTCACAGTTCAATTCAACATCTCACATAGCCTTCGTACTCGGTTGTGAGGGGAGGCCTGTAGCAAACTGACAGCTTGTCGCCCGAACAGGGACTTGAACCCTGGACCCTCAGATTAAAAGTCTGATGCTCTACCGACTGAGCTATCCGGGCCGCATTGGGTGCATGACAGCAAACAATGTGCATTCTCTGTCTGCTTAAAGTTTGCGGTACTGCAGGATGAAGGCCACAGACTACTAGGGCTGAGACTGATAGGCTTCTCCTGGCAAGTTTGGAACAGTGACATTGAATGAATGGACTCTTTTCACAACAGTTTGCTAACACTTTTTTGGCCTGGACAGAGAAGTAAATGGTGCTAGATGTTCATAATGAGTAGGCTTCTTTTACACTGTTATATCAGAGCACCTAAAAGCTCTTCCATTGGACTTGGTTCTTTGGAAACACTGCTTGAAAAGAGATGTGGGAAGACCAGTTGTCGTGCAGCAACTGGAGTTAGAGGGGGGAAAAAATCAGCTTCCAGGAAAAGTAGAGAAGGCACAGTTGCTGTCGCAAACAGCCAAGAAGGCAAAGCGCTTCGTAGTCGGCAGGGTTCGAACCTGCGCGGGGAGACCCCAATGGATTTCGAGTCCATCGCCTTAACCTCTCAGCCACGACTACACCTGAGGGTGTTTTGCGTGCTTTTTGGTTGGCTAGATGTGGGCAGCATAGGACATCGCGGACAACCTGCACTGCACCCGGATGAAAAATGGAGGTGGCAGAAAGGAGCTCTTCTTTTTTAACTTTTACTCCTCCCATTTACAGTGAGGGGGCCATTAAATTCATGTTGGCAGGTGTCGGCACCCTAGATTACCCTTGGTGAGTGTAGTGGTTTAGCACAGGGAGCGCACAGGCCCAAGGAAATGGAGCCATAGCTCGAGTTTCTCTTCATCCACGCATAAATCTTTCGCCTTTTACTAAAGTTTTCCGTGGAGAGGAACATTTGCGAGTGACCTGTATTTTTGGGGGCTCTGCTCACAGCAGAGCTGTACTGGAGTGTCAAGAGCAGAATCAAACTGGCCGCCCGCCAACGTGCAGTGGAACGAAGCGCGCCTCATCATGGTCTGTGTTTGCGGCCTTTGCGCTTTCTGCGTCGCAACTTCAAATTTCTTTAGCCAGCGTGGAAAGACAGCACTCTCTCGTACATGACGGGATCCAAACAAAGATGGCTTCAGCTCCTTTGGCCCTATCAGTGACTCGTGCGCTTCAAGCATTCCTTTCAGAATGCTAAAAGCTAAAATCCACCACCTGCGTTGGTGGTATAGTGGTGAGCATAGCTGCCTTCCAAGCAGTTGACCCGGGTTCGATTCCCGGCCAACGCATTCCTTTTGGCTCCGGCTGACGTTGAAGCAGAATTGCTTCTGTGACCTCTGTCTGCACCAAAAACTTTTGGATGAGTCGTTCAGAAGCAGTAAAAAGCTAGGACTCCCCGTCGGGGAATCGAACCCCGGTCTTCCGCGTGACAGGCGGAGATACTGTCCACTATACTAACGAGGAGCTGCGCTTGCTGGCCTTCGCCCCCAGCCGGTGTGATTTCACCGACATCACCAAAACGAGCCATTACTCCATGAAAAACCAGATCAACCTGCCATGACCTTATTAAGTCTCTCAATATCTTGAATGATACACATTACAGGGGGTCATTATTTGGACCACTTTATTATTTACATTTGTTTGTTTTTTTTCACTTTTCATACGGGGGGCATGAAAAAAGGGATGACATTGACTTGATTGGGTTTGTGAATATTGGGAGATGGAAGGGACTTTTGTAACTTGTACTCCTCCCATTTGGAGTGACGGTGGTGATGAAAAACATGTTGGCAGGCGTCGGCACCCTAGGTTACCCTTGGTAAGCGTAGTGATTTACCAAAGGGAGCGCACAGGCCCAAGGGATTGGAGCCATAGCTCGAGTTTCTCTTCATCAACGCATAAATCTTTCGCCTTTTACTGAAGATTTCCGTGGACAGAAACATTTCCGAGTGACCTGTATTTTTGGGGGCTCTGCTCACAACAGAGCTATACTAGAGAGTCAAGAGCAGAGTGAATCTGGCCGACTGCCAACATGCAGTGGAACGAAGCGCGCCACGTCGTGGTCTGTGTTTGCAGCCTTTGTGCTTCCTGTGTCGCAACTTCAGATTTCTTTAGCCAGCATGAAAAGACAGCGCTCTCTCGTACATAACGGGATCCAAACCCTGAACGGGCCCAAACAAAGATGGCTTCCACTCCTTTGGCCCTATCAGTGACTTGTGCACTTTGAGCATTCTTTTCTGACCGGCGAAAGCCAGCGTCCACCGCCTGCGTTGTTGGTATAGTATAACTTGCACTGTACCCAGATGAAAAATGGAGGTGGCAGAATGGAGTTCGGTGTTGTGTTCGCCTGCACAAAAAGCCTGCCGTGACCCGGATTCGAACGGGAGTTGCTGTGGCCACAACGCAGAGTACTAACCGGCCGAGTCTGCTTAAAAAAACTCAGAAGTGCCCCAACCTACAGGTTCACTGGCTTGTTTGCCAAGGGATCTCAAATTTAAGGGTGCCTTCCAAGAAGTAGGGGTCACAGTTCAATTCAACATCTCACATAGCCTTCGTACTCGGTTGTGAGGGGAGGCCTGTAGCAAAATGACAGCTTGTCGCCCGAACAGGGACTTGAACCCTGGACCCTCAGATTAAAAGTCTGATGCTCTACCGACTGAGCTATCCGGGCCGCATTGGGTGCATGACAGCAAACAATGTGCATTCTCTGTCTGCTTAAAGTTTGCGGTACTGCAGGATGAAGGCCACAGACTACTAGGGCTGAGACTGATAGGCTTCTCCTGGCAAGTTTGGAACAGTGACATTGAATGAATGGACTCTTTTCACAACAGTTTGCTAACACTTTTTTGGCCTGGACAGAGAAGTAAATGGTGCTAGATGTTCATAATGAGTAGGCTTCTTTTACACTGTTATATCAGAGCACCTAAAAGCTCTTCCATTGGACTTGGTTCTTTGGAAACACTGCTTGAAAAGAGATGTGGGAAGACCAGTTGTCCTGCAGCAACTGGAGTTAGAGGGGGGAAAAAATCAGCTTCCAGGAAAAGTAGAGAAGGCACAGTTGCTGTCGCAAACAGCCAAGAAGGCAAAGCGCTTCGTAGTCGGCAGGGTTCGAACCTGCGCGGGGAGACCCCAATGGATTTCGAGTCCATCGCCTTAACCTCTCAGCCACGACTACACCTGAGGGTGTTTTGCGTGCTTTTTGGTTGGCTAGATGTGGGCAGCATAGGACATCGCGGACAACCTGCACTGCACCCGGATGAAAAATGGAGGTGGCAGAAAGGAGCTCTTCTTTTTTAACTTTTACTCCTCCCATTTACAGTGAGGGGGCCATTAAATTCATGTTGGCAGGTGTCGGCACCCTAGATTACCCTTGGTGAGTGTAGTGGTTTAGCACAGGGAGCGCACAGGCCCAAGGAAATGGAGCCATAGCTCGAGTTTCTCTTCATCAACGCATAAATCTTTCGCCTTTTACTAAAGATTTCCGTGGAGAGGAACATTTGCGAGTGACCTGTATTTTTGGGGGCTCTGCTCACAGCAGAGCTGTACTGGAGTGTCAAGAGCAGAATCAAACTGGCCGCCCGCCAACGTGCAGTGGAACGAAGCGCGCCTCATCATGGTCTGTGTTTGCGGCCTTTGCGCTTTCTGCGTCGCAACTTCAAATTTCTTTAGCCAGCGTGGAAAGACAGCACTCTCTCGTACATGACGGGATCCAAACAAAGATGGCTTCAGCTCCTTTGGCCCTATCAGTGACTCGTGCGCTTCAAGCATTCCTTTCAGAATGCTAAAAGCTAAAATCCACCACCTGCGTTGGTGGTATAGTGGTGAGCATAGCTGCCTTCCAAGCAGTTGACCCGGGTTCGATTCCCGGCCAACGCATTCCTTTTGGCTCCGGCTGACGTTGAAGCAGAATTGCTTCTGTGACCTCTGTCTGCACCAAAAACTTTTGGATGAGTCGTTCAGAAGCAGTAAAAAGCTAGGACTCCCCGTCGGGGAATCGAACCCCGGTCTTCCGCGTGACAGGCGGCGATACTGTCCACTATACTAACGAGGAGCTGCGCTTGCTGGCCTTCGCCCCCAGCCGGTGTGATTTCACCGACACCACCAAAACGAGCCATTACTCCATGAAAAACCAGATCAACCTGCCATGACCTTATTAAGTCTCTCAATATCTTGAATGATACACATTACAGGGGGTCATTATTTGGACCACTTTATTATTTACATTTTTTTTTTTTTTCACTTTTCATACGGGGGGCATGAAAAAAGGGATGACATTGAATTGATTGGGTTTGTGAATATTGGGAGATGGAAGGGACTTTTGTAACTTGTACTCCTCCCATTTGGAGTGACGGTGGTGATGAAAAACATGTTGGCAGGCGTCGGCACCCTAGGTTACCCTTGGTAAGCGTAGTGATTTACCAAAGGGAGCGCACAGGCCCAAGGGATTGGAGCCATAGCTCGAGTTTCTCTTCATCAACGCATAAATCTTTCGCCTTTTACTGAAGATTTCCGTGGACAGAAACATTTCCGAGTGGCCTGTATTTTTGGGGGCTCTGCTCACAACAGAGCTATACTAGAGAGTCAAGAGCAGAGTGAATCTGGCCGACTGCCAACATGCAGTGGAACGAAGCGCGCCGCGTCGTGGTCTGTGTTTGCAGCCTTTGTGCTTCCTGTGTCGCAACTTCAGATTTCTTTAGCCAGCATGAAAAGACAGCGCTCTCTCGTACATAACGGGATCCAAACCCTGAACGGGCCCAAACAAAGATGGCTTCCGCTCCTTTGGCCCTATCAGTGACTTGTGCACTTTGAGCATTCTTTTCTGACCGCGAAAGCCAGCGTCCACCGCCTGCGTTGTTGGTATAGTATAACTTGCACTGTACCCAGATGAAAAATGGAGGTGGCAGAATGGAGCTCGGTGTTGTGTTCGCCTGCACAAAAAGCCTGCCGTGACCCGGATTCGAACCGGAGTTGCTGCGGCCACAACGCAGAGTACTAACCGGCCGGGTCTGCTTAAAAAAACTCAGAAGTGCCCCAACCTACAGGTTCACTGGCTTGTTTGCCAAGGGATCTCAAATTTAAGGGTGCCTTCCAAGAAGTAGGGGTCACAGTTCAATTCAACATCTCACATAGCCTTCGTACTCGGTTGTGAGGGGAGGCCTGTAGCAAACTGACAGCTTGTCGCCCGAACAGGGACTTGAACCCTGGACCCTCAGATTAAAAGTCTGATGCTCTACCGACTGAGCTATCCGGGCCGCATTGGGTGCATGACAGCAAACAATGTGCATTCTCTGTCTGCTTAAAGTTTGCGGTACTGCAGGATGAAGGCCACAGACTACTAGGGCTGAGACTGATAGGCTTCTCCTGGCAAGTTTGGAACAGTGACATTGAATGAATGGACTCTTTTCACAACAGTTTGCTAACACTTTTTTGGCCTGGACAGAGAAGTAAATGGTGCTAGATGTTCATAATGAGTAGGCTTCTTTTACACTGTTATATCAGAGCACCTAAAAGCTCTTCCATTGGACTTGGTTCTTTGGAAACACTGCTTGAAAAGAGATGTGGGAAGACCAGTTGTCGTGCAGCAACTGGAGTTAGAGGGGGGAAAAAATCAGCTTCCAGGAAAAGTAGAGAAGGCACAGTTGCTGTCGCAAACAGCCAAGAAGGCAAAGCGCTTCGTAGTCGGCAGGGTTCGAACCTGCGCGGGGAGACCCCAATGGATTTCGAGTCCATCGCCTTAACCTCTCAGCCACGACTACACCTGAGTGTGTTTTGCGTGCTTTTTGGTTGGCTAGATGTGGGCAGCATAGGACATCGCGGACAACCTGCACTGCACCCGGATGAAAAATGGAGGTGGCAGAAAGGAGCTCTTCTTTTTTAACTTTTACTCCTCCCATTTACAGTGAGGGGGCCATTAAATTCATGTTGGCAGGTGTCGGCACCCTAGATTACCCTTGGTGAGTGTAGTGGTTTAGCACAGGGAGCGCACAGGCCCAAGGAAATGGAGCCATAGCTCGAGTTTCTCTTCATCAACGCATAAATCTTTCGCCTTTTACTAAAGATTTCCGTGGAGAGGAACATTTGCGAGTGACCTGTATTTTTGGGGGCTCTGCTCACAGCAGAGCTGTACTGGAGTGTCAAGAGCAGAATCAAACTGGCCGCCCGCCAACGTGCAGTGGAACGAAGCGCGCCTCATCAAGGTCTGTGTTTGCGGCCTTTGCGCTTTCTGCGTCGCAACTTCAAATTTCTTTAGCCAGCGTGGAAAGACAGCACTCTCTCGTACATGACGGGATCCAAACAAAGATGGCTTCAGCTCCTTTGGCCCTATCAGTGACTCGTGCGCTTCAAGCATTCCTTTCAGAATGCTAAAAGCTAAAATTCACCACCTGCGTTGGTGGTATAGTGGTGAGCATAGCTGCCTTCCAAGCAGTTGACCCGGGTTCGATTCCCGGCCAACGCATTCCTTTTGGCTCCGGCTGACGTTGAAGCAGAATTGCTTCTGTGACCTCTGTCTGCACCAAAAACTTTTGGATGAGTCGTTCAGAAGCAGTAAAAAGCTAGGACTCCCCGTCGGGGAATCGAACCCCGGTCTTCCGCGTGACAGGCGGAGATACTGTCCACTATACTAACGAGGAGCTGCGCTTGCTGGCCTTCGCCCCCAGCCGGCGTGATTTCACCGACACCACCAAAACGAGCCATTACTCCATGAAAAACCAGATCAACCTGCCATGACCTTATTAAGTCTCTCAATATCTTGAATGATACACATTACAGGGGGTCATTATTTGGACCACTTTATTATTTACATTTTTTTTTTTTTCACTTTTCATACGGGGGGCATGAAAAAAGGGATGACATTGAATTGATTGGGTTTGTGAATATTGGGAGATGGAAGGGACTTTTGTAACTTGTACTCCTCCCATTTGGAGTGACGGTGGTGATGAAAAACATGTTGGCAGGCGTCGGCACCCTAGGTTACCCTTGGTAAGCGTAGTGATTTACCAAAGGGAGCGCACAGGCCCAAGGGATTGGAGCCATAGCTCGAGTTTCTCTTCATCAACGCATAAATCTTTCGCCTTTTACTGAAGATTTCCGTGGACAGAAACATTTCCGAGTGACCTGTATTTTTGGGGGCTCTGCTCACAACAGAGCTATACTAGAGAGTCAAGAGCAGAGTGAATCTGGCCGACTGCCAACATGCAGTGGAACGAAGCGCGCCGCGTCGTGGTCTGTGTTTGCAGCCTTTGTGCTTCCTGTGTCGCAACTTCAGATTTCTTTAGCCAGCATGAAAAGACAGCGCTCTCTCGTACATAACGGGATCCAAACCCTGAACGGGCCCAAACAAAGATGGCTTCCGCTCCTTTGGCCCTATCAGTGACTTGTGCACTTTGAGCATTCTTTTCTGACCGGCGAAAGCCAGCGTCCACCGCCTGCGTTGTTGGTATAGTATAACTTGCACTGTACCCAGATGAAAAATGGAGGTGGCAGAATGGAGCTCGGTGTTGTGTTCGCCTGCACAAAAAGCCTGCCGTGACCCGGATTCGAACCGGAGTTGCTGCGGCCACAACGCAGAGTACTAACCGGCCGGGTCTGCTTAAAAAAACTCAGAAGTGCCCCAACCTACAGGTTCACTGGCTTGTTTGCCAAGGGATCTCAAATTTAAGGGTGCCTTCCAAGAAGCAGGGGTCACAGTTCAATTCAACATCTCACATAGCCTTCGTACTCGGTCGTGAGGGGAGGCCTGTAGCAAACTGACAGCTTGTCGCCCGAACAGGGACTTGAACCCTGGACCCTCAGATTAAAAGTCTGATGCTCTACCGACTGAGCTATCCGGGCCACATTGGGAGAATGACAGCAAACAATGTGCATTCTCTGTCTGCTTAAAGTTTGCGGTACTGCAGGATGAAGGCCACAGACTACTAGGGCTGAGACTGATAGGCTTCTCCTGGCAAGTTTGGAACAGTGACATTGAATGAATGGACTCTTTTCACAACAGTTTGCTAACACTTTTTTGGCCTGGACAGAGAAGTAAATGGTGCTAGATGTTCATAATGAGTAGGCTTCTTTTACACTGTTATATCAGAGCACCTAAAAGCTCTTCCATTGGACTTGGTTCTTTGGAAACACTGCTTGAAAAGAGATGTGGGAAGACCAGTTGTCGTGCAGCAACTGGAGTTAGAGGGGGGAAAAAATCAGCTTCCAGGAAAAGTAGAGAAGGCACAGTTGCTGTCGCAAACAGCCAAGAAGGCAAAGCGCTTCGTAGTCGGCAGGGTTCGAACCTGCGCGGGGAGACCCCAATGGATTTCGAGTCCATCGCCTTAACCTCTCAGCCACGACTACACCTGAGTGTGTTTTGCGTGCTTTTTGGTTGGCTAGATGTGGGCAGCATAGGACATCGCGGACAACCTGCACTGCACCCGGATGAAAAATGGAGGTGGCAGAAAGGAGCTCTTCTTTTTTAACTTTTACTCCTCCCATTTACAGTGAGGGGGCCATTAAATTCATGTTGGCAGGTGTCGGCACCCTAGATTACCCTTGGTGAGTGTAGTGGTTTAGCACAGGGAGCGCACAGGCCCAAGGAAATGGAGCCATAGCTCGAGTTTCTCTTCATCAACGCATAAATCTTTCGCCTTTTACTAAAGATTTCCGTGGAGAGGAACATTTGCGAGTGACCTGTATTTTTGGGGGCTCTGCTCACAGCAGAGCTGTACTGGAGTGTCAAGAGCAGAATCAAACTGGCCGCCCGCCAACGTGCAGTGGAACGAAGCGCGCCTCATCATGGTCTGTGTTTGCGGCCTTTGCGCTTTCTGCGTCGCAACTTCAAATTTCTTTAGCCAGCGTGGAAAGACAGCACTCTCTCGTACATGACGGGATCCAAACAAAGATGGCTTCAGCTCCTTTGGCCCTATCAGTGACTCGTGCGCTTCAAGCATTCCTTTCAGAATGCTAAAAGCTAAAATCCACCACCTGCGTTGGTGGTATAGTGGTGAGCATAGCTGCCTTCCAAGCAGTTGACCCGGGTTCGATTCCCGGCCAACGCATTCCTTTTGGCTCCGGCTGACGTTGAAGCAGAATTGCTTCTGTGACCTCTGTCTGCACCAAAAACTTTTGGATGAGTCGTTCAGAAGCAGTAAAAAGCTAGGACTCCCCGTCGGGGAATCGAACCCCGGTCTTCCGCGTGACAGGCGGCGATACTGTCCACTATACTAACGAGGAGCTGCGCTTGCTGGCCTTCGCCCCCAGCCGGCGTGATTTCACCGACACCACCAAAACGAGCCATTACTCCATGAAAAACCAGATCAACCTGCCATGACCTTATTAAGTCTCTCAATATCTTGAATGATACACATTACAGGG
Source organism: Garra rufa (assembly GCF_049309525.1). Classification (NCBI taxonomy): domain Eukaryota; kingdom Metazoa; phylum Chordata; class Actinopteri; order Cypriniformes; family Cyprinidae; genus Garra; species Garra rufa. The sequence continues at coordinate 11,868,239 of NW_027394278.1, read as the reverse complement.
GGTCATTATTTGGACCACTTTATTATTTACATTTTTTTTTTTTCACTTTTCATACGGGGGGCATGAAAAAAGGGATGACATTGAATTGATTGGGTTTGTGAATATTGGGAGATGGAAGGGACTTTTGTAACTTGTACTCCTCCCATTTGGAGTGACGGTGGTGATGAAAAACATGTTGGCAGGCGTCGGCACCCTAGGTTACCCTTGGTAAGCGTAGTGATTTACCAAAGGGAGCGCACAGGCCCAAGGGATTGGAGCCATAGCTCGAGTTTCTCTTCATCAACGCATAAATCTTTCGCCTTTTACTGAAGATTTCCGTGGACAGAAACATTTCCGAGTGACCTGTATTTTTGGGGGCTCTGCTCACAACAGAGCTATACTAGAGAGTCAAGAGCAGAGTGAATCTGGCCGACTGCCAACATGCAGTGGAACGAAGCGCGCCACGTCGTGGTCTGTGTTTGCAGCCTTTGTGCTTCCTGTGTCGCAACTTCAGATTTCTTTAGCCAGCATGAAAAGACAGCGCTCTCTCGTACATAACGGGATCCAAACCCTGAACGGGCCCAAACAAAGATGGCTTCCGCTCCTTTGGCCCTATCAGTGACTTGTGCACTTTGAGCATTCTTTTCTGACCGGCGAAAGCCAGCGTCCACCGCCTGCGTTGTTGGTATAGTATAACTTGCACTGTACCCAGATGAAAAATGGAGGTGGCAGAATGGAGCTCGGTGTTGTGTTCGCCTGCACAAAAAGCCTGCCGTGACCCGGATTCGAACCGGAGTTGCTGCGGCCACAACGCAGAGTACTAACCGGCCGGGTCTGCTTAAAAAAACTCAGAAGTGCCCCAACCTACAGGTTCACTGGCTTGTTTGCCAAGGGATCTCAAATTTAAGGGTGCCTTCCAAGAAGTAGGGGTCACAGTTCAATTCAACATCTCACATAGCCTTCGTACTCGGTTGTGAGGGGAGGCCTGTAGCAAACTGACAGCTTGTCGCCCGAACAGGGACTTGAACCCTGGACCCTCAGATTAAAAGTCTGATGCTCTACCGACTGAGCTATCCGGGCCGCATTGGGTGCATGACAGCAAACAATGTGCATTCTCTGTCTGCTTAAAGTTTGCGGTACTGCAGGATGAAGGCCACAGACTACTAGGGCTGAGACTGATAGGCTTCTCCTGGCAAGTTTGGAACAGTGACATTGAATGAATGGACTCTTTTCACAACAGTTTGCTAACACTTTTTTGGCCTGGACAGAGAAGTAAATGGTGCTAGATGTTCATAATGAGTAGGCTTCTTTTACACTGTTATATCAGAGCACCTAAAAGCTCTTCCATTGGACTTGGTTCTTTGGAAACACTGCTTGAAAAGAGATGTGGGAAGACCAGTTGTCCTGCAGCAACTGGAGTTAGAGGGGGGAAAAAATCAGCTTCCAGGAAAAGTAGAGAAGGCACAGTTGCTGTCGCAAACAGCCAAGAAGGCAAAGCGCTTCGTAGTCGGCAGGGTTCGAACCTGCGCGGGGAGACCCCAATGGATTTCGAGTCCATCGCCTTAACCTCTCAGCCACGACTACACCTGAGGGTGTTTTGCGTGCTTTTTGGTTGGCTAGATGTGGGCAGCATAGGACATCGCGGACAACCTGCACTGCACCCGGATGAAAAATGGAGGTGGCAGAAAGGAGCTCTTCTTTTTTAACTTTTACTCCTCCCATTTACAGTGAGGGGGCCATTAAATTCATGTTGGCAGGTGTCGGCACCCTAGATTACCCTTGGTGAGTGTAGTGGTTTAGCACAGGGAGCGCACAGGCCCAAGGAAATGGAGCCATAGCTCGAGTTTCTCTTCATCCACGCATAAATATTTCGCCTTTTACTAAAGTTTTCCGTGGAGAGGAACATTTGCGAGTGACCTGTATTTTTGGGGGCTCTGCTCACAGCAGAGCTGTACTGGAGTGTCAAGAGCAGAATCAAACTGGCCGCCCGCCAACGTGCAGTGGAACGAAGCGCGCCTCATCATGGTCTGTGTTTGCGGCCTTTGCGCTTTCTGCGTCGCAACTTCAAATTTCTTTAGCCAGCGTGGAAAGACAGCACTCTCTCGTACATGACGGGATCCAAACAAAGATGGCTTCAGCTCCTTTGGCCCTATCAGTGACTCGTGCGCTTCAAGCATTCCTTTCAGAATGCTAAAAGCTAAAATCCACCACCTGCGTTGGTGGTATAGTGGTGAGCATAGCTGCCTTCCAAGCAGTTGACCCGGGTTCGATTCCCGGCCAACGCATTCCTTTTGGCTCCGGCTGACGTTGAAGCAGAATTGCTTCTGTGACCTCTGTCTGCACCAAAAACTTTTGGATGAGTCGTTCAGAAGCAGTAAAAAGCTAGGACTCCCCGTCGGGGAATCGAAACCCGGTCTTCCGCGTGACAGGCGGAGATACTGTCCACTATACTAACGAGGAGCTGCGCTTGCTGGCCTTCGCCCCCAGCCGGTGTGATTTCACCGACATCACCAAAACGAGCCATTACTCCATGAAAAACCAGATCAACCTGCCATGACCTTATTAAGTCTCTCAATATCTTGAATGATACACATTACAGGGGTTCATTATTTGGACCACTTTATTATTTACATTTGTTTTTTTTTTTCACTTTTCATACGGGGGGCATGAAAAAAGGGATGACATTGACTTGATTGGGTTTGTGAATATTGGGAGATGGAAGGGACTTTTGTAACTTGTACTCCTCCCATTTGGAGTGACGGTGGTGATGAAAAACATGTTGGCAGGCGTCGGCACCCTAGGTTACCCTTGGTAAGCGTAGTGATTTACCAAAGGGAGCGCACAGGCCCAAGGGATTGGAGCCATAGCTCGAGTTTCTCTTCATCAACGCATAAATCTTTCGCCTTTTACTGAAGATTTCCGTGGACAGAAACATTTCCGAGTGACCTGTATTTTTGGGGGCTCTGCTCACAACAGAGCTATACTAGAGAGTCAAGAGCAGAGTGAATCTGGCCGACTGCCAACATGCAGTGGAACGAAGCGCGCCACGTCGTGGTCTGTGTTTGCAGCCTTTGTGCTTCCTGTGTCGCAACTTCAGATTTCTTTAGCCAGCATGAAAAGACAGCGCTCTCTCGTACATAACGGGATCCAAACCCTGAACGGGCCCAAACAAAGATGGCTTCCACTCCTTTGGCCCTATCAGTGACTTGTGCACTTTGAGCATTCTTTTCTGACCGGCGAAAGCCAGCGTCCACCGCCTGCGTTGTTGGTATAGTATAACTTGCACTGTACCCAGATGAAAAATGGAGGTGGCAGAATGGAGCTCGGTGTTGTGTTCGCCTGCACAAAAAGCCTGCCGTGACCCGGATTCGAACGGGAGTTGCTGTGGCCACAACGCAGAGTACTAACCGGCCGAGTCTGCTTAAAAAAACTCAGAAGTGCCCCAACCTACAGGTTCACTGGCTTGTTTGCCAAGGGATCTCAAATTTAAGGGTGCCTTCCAAGAAGTAGGGGTCACAGTTCAATTCAACATCTCACATAGCCTTCGTACTCGGTTGTGAGGGGAGGCCTGTAGCAAACTGACAGCTTGTCGCCCGAACAGGGACTTGAACCCTGGACCCTCAGATTAAAAGTCTGATGCTCTACCGACTGAGCTATCCGGGCCGCATTGGGTGCATGACAGCAAACAATGTGCATTCTCTGTCTGCTTAAAGTTTGCGGTACTGCAGGATGAAGGCCACAGACTACTAGGGCTGAGACTGATAGGCTTCTCCTGGCAAGTTTGGAACAGTGACATTGAATGAATGGACTCTTTTCACAACAGTTTGCTAACACTTTTTTGGCCTGGACAGAGAAGTAAATGGTGCTAGATGTTCATAATGAGTAGGCTTCTTTTACACTGTTATATCAGAGCACCTAAAAGCTCTTCCATTGGACTTGGTTCTTTGGAAACACTGCTTGAAAAGAGATGTGGGAAGACCAGTTGTCCTGCAGCAACTGGAGTTAGAGGGGGGAAAAAATCAGCTTCCAGGAAAAGTAGAGAAGGCACAGTTGCTGTCGCAAACAGCCAAGAAGGCAAAGCGCTTCGTAGTCGGCAGGGTTCGAACCTGCGCGGGGAGACCCCAATGGATTTCGAGTCCATCGCCTTAACCTCTCAGCCACGACTACACCTGAGGGTGTTTTGCGTGCTTTTTGGTTGGCTAGATGTGGGCAGCATAGGACATCGCGGACAACCTGCACTGCACCCGGATGAAAAATGGAGGTGGCAGAAAGGAGCTCTTCTTTTTTAACTTTTACTCCTCCCATTTACAGTGAGGGGGCCATTAAATTCATGTTGGCAGGTGTCGGCACCCTAGATTACCCTTGGTGAGTGTAGTGGTTTAGCACAGGGAGCGCACAGGCCCAAGGAAATGGAGCCATAGCTCGAGTTTCTCTTCATCCACGCATAAATCTTTCGCCTTTTACTAAAGTTTTCCGTGGAGAGGAACATTTGCGAGTGACCTGTATTTTTGGGGGCTCTGCTCACAGCAGAGCTGTACTGGAGTGTCAAGAGCAGAATCAAACTGGCCGCCCGCCAACGTGCAGTGGAACGAAGCGCGCCTCATCATGGTCTGTGTTTGCGGCCTTTGCGCTTTCTGCGTCGCAACTTCAAATTTCTTTAGCCAGCGTGGAAAGACAGCACTCTCTCGTACATGACGGGATCCAAACAAAGATGGCTTCAGCTCCTTTGGCCCTATCAGTGACTCGTGCGCTTCAAGCATTCCTTTCAGAATGCTAAAAGCTAAAATCCACCACCTGCGTTGGTGGTATAGTGGTGAGCATAGCTGCCTTCCAAGCAGTTGACCCGGGTTCGATTCCCGGCCAACGCATTCCTTTTGGCTCCGGCTGACGTTGAAGCAGAATTGCTTCTGTGACCTCTGTCTGCACCAAAAACTTTTGGATGAGTCGTTCAGAAGCAGTAAAAAGCTAGGACTCCCCGTCGGGGAATCGAACCCCGGTCTTCCGCGTGACAGGCGGAGATACTGTCCACTATACTAACGAGAAGCTGCGCTTGCTGGCCTTCGCCCCCAGCCGGTGTGATTTCACCGACATCACCAAAACGAGCCATTACTCCATGAAAAACCAGATCAACCTGCCATGACCTTATTAAGTCTCTCAATATCTTGAATGATACACATTACAGGGGGTCATTATTTGGACCACTTTATTATTTACATTTGTTTGTTTTTTTTCACTTTTCATACGGGGGGCATGAAAAAAGGGATGACATTGACTTGATTGGGTTTGTGAATATTGGGAGATGGAAGGGACTTTTGTAACTTGTACTCCTCCCATTTGGAGTGACGGTGGTGATGAAAAACATGTTGGCAGGCGTCGGCACCCTAGGTTACCCTTGGTAAGCGTAGTGATTTACCAAAGGGAGCGCACAGGCCCAAGGGATTGGAGCCATAGCTCGAGTTTCTCTTCATCAACGCATAAATCTTTCGCCTTTTACTGAAGATTTCCGTGGACAGAAACATTTCCGAGTGACCTGTATTTTTGGGGGCTCTGCTCACAACAGAGCTATACTAGAGAGTCAAGAGCAGAGTGAATCTGGCCGACTGCCAACATGCAGTGGAACGAAGCGCGCCACGTCGTGGTCTGTGTTTGCAGCCTTTGTGCTTCCTGTGTCGCAACTTCAGATTTCTTTAGCCAGCATGAAAAGACAGCGCTCTCTCGTACATAACGGGATCCAAACCCTGAACGGGCCCAAACAAAGATGGCTTCCACTCCTTTGGCCCTATCAGTGACTTGTGCACTTTGAGCATTCTTTTCTGACCGGCGAAAGCCAGCGTCCACCGCCTGCGTTGTTGGTATAGTATAACTTGCACTGTACCCAGATGAAAAATGGAGGTGGCAGAATGGAGCTCGGTGTTGTGTTCGCCTGCACAAAAAGCCTGCCGTGACCCGGATTCGAACGGGAGTTGCTGTGGCCACAACGCAGAGTACTAACCGGCCGAGTCTGCTTAAAAAAACTCAGAAGTGCCCCAACCTACAGGTTCACTGGCTTGTTTGCCAAGGGATCTCAAATTTAAGGGTGCCTTCCAAGAAGTAGGGGTCACAGTTCAATTCAACATCTCACATAGCCTTCGTACTCGGTTGTGAGGGGAGGCCTGTAGCAAACTGACAGCTTGTCGCCCGAACAGGGACTTGAACCCTGGACCCTCAGATTAAAAGTCTGATGCTCTACCGACTGAGCTATCCGGGCCGCATTGGGTGCATGACAGCAAACAATGTGCATTCTCTGTCTGCTTAAAGTTTGCGGTACTGCAGGATGAAGGCCACAGACTACTAGGGCTGAGACTGATAGGCTTCTCCTGGCAAGTTTGGAACAGTGACATTGAATGAATGGACTCTTTTCACAACAGTTTGCTAACACTTTTTTGGCCTGGACAGAGAAGTAAATGGTGCTAGATGTTCATAATGAGTAGGCTTCTTTTACACTGTTATATCAGAGCACCTAAAAGCTCTTCCATTGGACTTGGTTCTTTGGAAACACTGCTTGAAAAGAGATGTGGGAAGACCAGTTGTCCTGCAGCAACTGGAGTTAGAGGGGGAAAAAAATCAGCTTCCAGGAAAAGTAGAGAAGGCACAGTTGCTGTCGCAAACAGCCAAGAAGGCAAAGCGCTTCGTAGTCGGCAGGGTTCGAACCTGCGCGGGGAGACCCCAATGGATTTCGAGTCCATCGCCTTAACCTCTCAGCCACGACTAAACCTGAGGGTGTTTTGCGTGCTTTTTGGTTGGCTAGATGTGGGCAGCATAGGACATCGCGGACAACCTGCACTGCACCCGGATGAAAAATGGAGGTGGCAGAAAGGAGCTCTTCTTTTTTAACTTTTACTCCTCCCATTTACAGTGAGGGGGCCATTAAATTCATGTTGGCAGGTGTCGGCACCCTAGATTACCCTTGGTGAGTGTAGTGGTTTAGCACAGGGAGCGCACAGGCCCAAGGAAATGGAGCCATAGCTCGAGTTTCTCTTCATCAACGCATAAATCTTTCGCCTTTTACTAAAGTTTTCCGTGGAGAGGAACATTTGCGAGTGACCTGTATTTTTGGGGGCTCTGCTCACAGCAGAGCTGTACTGGAGTGTCAAGAGCAGAATCAAACTGGCCGCCCGCCAACGTGCAGTGGAACGAAGCGCGCCTCATCATGGTCTGTGTTTGCGGCCTTTGCGCTTTCTGCGTCGCAACTTCAAATTTCTTTAGCCAGCGTGGAAAGACAGCACTCTCTCGTACATGACGGGATCCAAACAAAGATGGCTTCAGCTCCTTTGGCCCTATCAGTGACTCGTGCGCTTCAAGCATTCCTTTCAGAATGCTAAAAGCTAAAATCCACCACCTGCGTTGGTGGTATAGTGGTGAGCATAGCTGCCTTCCAAGCAGTTGACCCGGGTTCGATTCCCGGCCAACGCATTCCTTTTGGCTCCGGCTGACGTTGAAGCAGAATTGCTTCTGTGACCTCTGTCTGCACCAAAAACTTTTGGATGAGTCGTTCAGAAGCAGTAAAAAGCTAGGACTCCCCGTCGGTGAATCGAACCCCGGTCTTCCGCGTGACAGGCGGAGATACTGTCCACTATACTAACGAGGAGCTGCGCTTGCTGGCCTTCGCCCCCAGCCGGCGTGATTTCACCGACATCACCAAAACGAGCCATTACTCCATGAAAAACCAGATCAACCTGCCATGACCTTATTAAGTCTCTCAATATCTTGAATGATACACATTACAGGGGGTCATTATTTGGACCACTTTATTATTTACATTTTTTTTTTCTTTTCACTTTTCATACGGGGGGCATGAAAAAAGGGATGACATTGACTTGATTGGGTTTGTGAATATTGGGAGATGGAAGGGACTTTTGTAACTTGTACTCCTCCCATTTGGAGTGACGGTGGTGATGAAAAACATGTTGGCAGGCGTCGGCACCCTAGGTTACCCTTGGTAAGCGTAGTGGTTTACCAAAGGGAGCGCACAGGCCCAAGGGATTGGAGCCATAGCTCGAGTTTCTCTTCATCAACGCATAAATCTTTCGCCTTTTACTGAAGATTTCCGTGGACAGAAACATTTCCGAGTGACCTGTATTTTTGGGGGCTCTGCTCACAACAGAGCTATACTAGAGTGAATCTGGCCGACTGCCAACATGCAGTGGAACGAAGCGCGCCGCGTCGTGGTCTGTGTTTGCAGCCTTTGTGCTTCCTGTGTCGCAACTTCAGATTTCTTTAGCCAGCATGAAAAGACAGCGCTCTCTCGTACATAACGGGATCCAAACCCTGAACGGGCCCAAACAAAGATGGCTTCCGCTCCTTTGGCCCTATCAGTGACTTGTGCACTTTGAGCATTCTTTTCTGACCGGCGAAAGCCAGCGTCCACCGCCTGCGTTGTTGGTATAGTATAACTTGCACTGTACCCAGATGAAAAATGGAGGTGGCAGAATGGAGCTCGGTGTTGTGTTCGCCTGCACAAAAAGCCTGCCGTGACCCGGAGTTGCTGCGGCCACAACGCAGAGTACTAAACGGCCGGGTCTGCTTAAAAAAACTCAGAAGTGCCCCAACCTACAGGTTCACTGGCTTGTTTGCCAAGGGATCTCAAATTTAAGGGTGCCTTCCAAGAAGTAGGGGTCACAGTCCAATTCAACATCTCACATAGCCTTCGTACTCGGTCGTGAGGGGAGGCCTGTAGCAAACTGACAGCTTGTCGCCCGAACAGGGACTTGAACCCTGGACCCTCAGATTAAAAGTCTGATGCTCTACCGACTGAGCTATCCGGGCCACATTGGGAGCATGACAGCAAACAATGTGCATTCTCTGTCTGCTTAAAGTTTGCCTGTACTGCAGGATGAAGGCCACAGACTACTAGGGCTGAGACTGATAGGCTTCTCCTGGCAAGTTTGGAACAGTGACATTGAATGAATGGACTCTTTTCACAACAGTTTGCTAACACTTTTTTGGCCTGGACAGAGAAGTAAATGGTGCTAGATGTTCATAATGAGTAGGCTTCTTTTACACTGTTATATCAGAGCACCTAAAAGCTCTTCCATTGGACTTGGTTCTTTGGAAACACTGCTTGAAAAGAGATGTGGGAAGACCAGTTGTCGTGCAGCAACTGGAGTTAGAGGGGGGAAAAAATCAGCTTCCAGGAAAAGTAGAGAAGGCACAGTTGCTGTCGCAAACAGCCAAGAAGGCAAAGCGCTTCGTAGTCGGCAGGGTTCGAACCTGCGCGGGGAGACCCCAGTGGATTTCGAGACCATCGCCTTAACCTCTCAGCCACGACTACACCTGAGGGTGTTTTGCGTGCTTTTTGGTTGGCTAGATGTGGGCAGCATAGGACATCGCAGACAACCTGCACTGCACCTGGATGAAAAATGGAGGTGGCAGAAAGGAGCTCTTCTTTTTTAACTTTTACTCCTCCCATTTACAGTGAGGGGGCCATTAAATTCATGTTGGCAGGTGTCGGCACCCTAGATTACCCTTGGTGAGTGTAGTGGTTTAGCACAGGGAGCGCACAGGCCCAAGGAAATGGAGCCATAGCTCGAGTTTCTCTTCATCAACGCATAAATCTTTCGCCTTTTACTAAAGATTTCCGTGGAGAGGAACATTTGCGAGTGACCTGTATTTTTGGGGGCTCTGCTCACAGCAGAGCTGTACTGGAGTGTCAAGAGCAGAATCAAACTGGCCGCCCGCCAACGTGCAGTGGAACGAAGCGCGCCTCATCATGGTCTGTGTTTGCGGCCTTTGCGCTTTCTGCGTCGCAACTTCAAATTTCTTTAGCCAGCGTGGAAAGACAGCACTCTCTCGTACATGACGGGATCCAAACAAAGATGGCTTCAGCTCCTTTGGCCCTATCAGTGACTCGTGCGCTTCAAGCATTCCTTTCAGAATGCTAAAAGCTAAAATCCACCACCTGCGTTGGTGGTATAGTGGTGAGCATAGCTGCCTTCCAAGCAGTTGACCCGGGTTCGATTCCCGGCCAACGCATTCCTTTTGGCTCCGGCTGACGTTGAAGCAGAATTGCTTCTGTGACCTCTGTCTGCACCAAAAACTTTTGGATGAGTCGTTCAGAAGCAGTAAAAAGCTAGGACTCCCCGTCGGGGAATCGAACCCCGGTCTTCCGCGTGACAGGCGGAGATACTGTCCACTATACTAACGAGGAGCTGCGCTTGCTGGCCTTCGCCCCCAGCCGGCGTGATTTCACCGACATCACCAAAACGAGCCATTACTCCATGAAAAACCAGATCAACCTGCCATGACCTTATTAAGTCTCTCAATATCTTGAATGATACACATTACAGGGGGTCATTATTTGGACCACTTTATTATTTACATTTTTTTTTTCACTTTTCATACGGGGGGCATGAAAAAAGGGATGACATTGACTTGATTGGGTTTGTGAATATTGGGAGATGGAAGGGACTTTTGTAACTTGTACTCCTCCCATTTGGAGTGACGGTGGTGATGAAAAACATGTTGGCAGGCGTCGGCACCCTAGGTTACCCTTGGTAAGCGTAGTGGTTTACCAAAGGGAGCGCACAGGCCCAAGGGATTGGAGCCATAGCTCGAGTTTCTCTTCATCAACGCATAAATCTTTCGCCTTTTACTGAAGATTTCCGTGGACAGAAACATTTCCGAGTGACCTGTATTTTTGGGGGCTCTGCTCACAACAGAGCGATACTAGAGAGTCAAGAGCAGAGTGAATCTGGCCGACTGCCAACATGCAGTGGAACGAAGCGCGCCGCATCGTGGTCTGTGTTTGCAGCCTTTGTGCTTCCTGTGTCGCAACTTCAGATTTCTTTAGCCAGCATGAAAAGACAGCGCTCTCTCGTACATAACGGGATCCAAACCCTGAACGGGCCCAGACAAAGATGGCTTCCGCTCCTTTGGCCCTATCAGTGACTTGTGCACTTTGAGCATTCTATTCTGACCGGCGAAAGCCAGCGTCCACCGCCTGCGTTGTTGGTATAGTATAACTTGCACTGTACCCAGATGAAAAATGGAGGTGGCAGAATGGAGCTCGGTGTTGTGTTCGCCTGCACAAAAAGCCTGCCGTGACCCGGATTCGAACCGGAGTTGCTGCGGCCACAACGCAGAGTACTAACCGGCCGGGTCTGCTTAAAAAAACTCAGAAGTGCCCCAACCTACAGGTTCACTGGCTTGTTTGCCAAGGGATCTCAAATTTAAGGGTGCCTTCCAAGAAGTAGGGGTCACAGTTCAATTCAACATCTCACATAGCCTTCGTACTCGGTCGTGAGGGGAGGCCTGTAGCAAACTGACAGTTTGTCGCCCGAACAGGGACTTGAACCCTGGACCCTCAGATTAAAAGTCTGATGCTCTACCGACTGAGCTATCCGGGCCACATTGGGAGCATGACAGCAAACAATGTGCATTCTCTGTCTGCTTAAAGTTTGCGGTACTGCAGGATGAAGGCCACAGACTACTAGGGCTGAGACTGATAGGCTTCTCCTGGCAAGTTTGGAACAGTGACATTGAATGAATGGACTCTTTTCACAACAGTTTGCTAACACTTTTTTGGCCTGGACAGAGAAGTAAATGGTGCTAGAAGTTCATAATGAGTAGGCTTCTTTTACACTGTTATATCAGAGCACCTAAAAGCTCTTCCATTGGACTTGGTTCTTTGGAAACACTGCTTGAAAAGAGATGTGGGAAGACCAGTTGTCGTGCAGCAACTGGAGTTAGAGGGGGGGAAAAAATCAGCTTCCAGGAAAAGCAGAGAAGGCACAGTTGCTGTCGCAAACAGCCAAGAAGGCAAAGCGCTTCGTAGTCGGCACGGTTCGAACCTGCGCGGGGAGATCCCAATGGATTTCGAGTCCATCGCCTTAACCTCTCAGCCACGACTACACCTGAGGGTGTTTTGCGTGCTTTTTGGTTGGCTAGATGTGGGGAGCATAGGACATCGCGGACAACCTGCACTGCACCCGGATGAAAAATGGAGGTGGCAGAAAGGAGCTCTTCTTTTTTAACTTTTACTCCTCCCATTTACAGTGAGGGGGCCATTAAATTCATGTTGGCAGGTGTCGGCACCCTAGATTACCCTTGGTGAGTGTAGTGGTTTAGCACAGGGAGCGCACAGGCCCAAGGAAATGGAGCCATAGCTCGAGTTTCTCTTCATCAATGCATAAATCTTTCGCCTTTTACTAAAGATTTCCGTGGAGAGGAACATTTGCGAGTGACCTGTATTTTTGGGGGCTCTGCTCACAGCAGAGCTGTACTGGAGTGTCAAGAGCAGAATCAAACTGGCCGCCCGCCAACGTGCAGTGGAACGAAGCGCGCCTCATCATGGTCTGTGTTTGCGGCCTTTGCGCTTTCTGCGTCGCAACTTCAAATTTCTTTAGCCAGCGTGGAAAGACAGCACTCTCTCGTACATGACGGGATCCAAACAAAGATGGCTTCAGCTCCTTTGGCCCTATCAGTGACTCGTGCGCTTCAAGCATTCCTTTCAGAATGCTAAAAGCTAGAATCCACCACCTGCGTTGGTGGTATAGTGGTGAGCATAGCTGCCTTCCAAGCAGTTGACCCGGGTTCGATTCCCGGCCAACGCATTCCTTTTGGCTCCGGCTGACGTTGAAGCAGAATTGCTTCTGTGACCTCTGTCTGCCCCAAAAACTTTTGGATGAGTCGTTCAGAAGCAGTAAAAAGCTAGGACTCCCCGTCAGGGGATCGAACCCCGGTCTTCCGCGAGACAGGCGGAGATAATGTCCACTATACTAACGAGGAGCTGCGCTTGCTGGCCTTCGCCCCCAGCCGGCGTGATTTCACCGACATCACCAAAACGAGCCATTACTCCATGAAAAACCAGATCAACCTGCCATGACCTTATTAAGTCTCTCAATATCTTGAATGATACACATTACAGGGGGTCATTATTTGGACCACTTTATTATTTACATTTTTTTTTTTTCTTTTCACTTTTCATACGGGGGGCATGAAAAAAGGGATGACATTGACTTGATTGGGTTTGTGAATATTGGGAGATGGAAGGGACTTTTGTAACTTGTACTCCTCCCATTTGGAGTGACGGTGGTGATGAAAAACATGTTGGCAGGCGTCGGCACCCTAGGTTACCCTTGGTAAGCGTAGTGGTTTACCAAAGGGAGCGCACAGGCCCAAGGGATTGGAGCCATAGCTCGAGTTTCTCTTCATCAACGCATAAATCTTTCGCCTTTTACTGAAGATTTCCGTGGACAGAAACATTTCCGAGTGACCTGTATTTTTGGGGGCTCTGCTCACAACAGAGCTATACTAGAGAGTCAAGAGCAGAGTGAATCTGGCCGACTGCCAACATGCAGTGGAACGAAGCGCGCCACGTCGTGGTCTGTGTTTGCAGCCTTTGTGCTTCCTGTGTCGCAACTTCAGATTTCTTTAGCCAGCATGAAAAGACAGCGCTCTCTCGTACATAACGGGATCCAAACCCTGAACGGGCCCAAACAAAGATGGCTTCCGCTCCTTTGGCCCTATCAGTGACTTGTGCACTTTGAGCATTCTTTTCTGACCGGCGAAAGCCAGCGTCCACCGCCTGCGTTGTTGGTATAGTATAACTTGCACTGTACCCAGATGAAAAATGGAGGTGGCAGAATGGAGCTCGGTGTTGTGTTCGCCTGCACAAAAAGCCTGCCGTGACCCGGATTCGAACCGGAGTTGCTGCGGCCACAACGCAGAGTACTAACCGGCCGGGTCTGCTTAAAAAAACTCAGAAGTGCCCCAACCTACAGGTTCACTGGCTTGTTTGCCAAGGGATCTCAAATTTAAGGGTGCCTTCCAAGAAGTAGGGGTCACAGTTCAATTCAACATCTCACATAGCCTTCGTACTCGGTCGTGAGGGGAGGCCTGTAGCAAACTGACAGCTTGTCGCCCGAACAGGGACTTGAACCCTGGACCCTCAGATTAAAAGTCTGATGCTCTACCGACTGAGCTATCCGGGCCGCATTGGGTGCATGACAGCAAACAATGTGCATTCTCTGTCTGCTTAAAGTTTGCGGTACTGCAGGATGAAGGCCACAGACTACTAGGGCTGAGACTGATAGGCTTCTCCTGGCAAGTTTGGAACAGTGACATTGAATGAATGGACTCTTTTCACAACAGTTTGCTAACACTTTTTTGGCCTGGACAGAGAAGTAAATGGTGCTAGATGTTCATAATGAGTAGGCTTCTTTTACACTGTTATATCAGAGCACCTAAAAGCTCTTCCATTGGACTTGGTTCTTTGGAAACACTGCTTGAAAAGAGATGTGGGAAGACCAGTTGTCCTGCAGCAACTGGAGTTAGAGGGGGAAAAAAATCAGCTTCCAGGAAAAGTAGAGAAGGCACAGTTGCTGTCGCAAACAGCCAAGAAGGCAAAGCGCTTCGTAGTCGGCAGGGTTCGAACCTGCGCGGGGAGACCCCAGTGGATTTCGAGACCATCGCCTTAACCTCTCAGCCACGACTACACCTGAGGGTGTTTTGCGTGCTTTTTGGTTGGCTAGATGTGGGCAGCATAGGACATCGCGGACAACCTGCACTGCACCCGGATGAAAAATGGAGGTGGCAGAAAGGAGCTCTTCTTTTTTAACTTTTACTCCTCCCATTTACAGTGAGGGGGCCATTAAATTCATGTTGGCAGGTGTCGGCACCCTAGATTACCCTTGGTGAGTGTAGTGGTTTAGCACAGGGAGCGCACAGGCCCAAGGAAATGGAGCCATAGCTCGAGTTTCTCTTCATCAACGCATAAATCTTTCGCCTTTTACTAAAGTTTTCCGTGGAGAGGAACATTTGCGAGTGACCTGTATTTTTGGGGGCTCTGCTCACAGCAGAGCTGTACTGGAGTGTCAAGAGCAGAATCAAACTGGCCGCCCGCCAACGTGCAGTGGAACGAAGCGCGCCTCATCATGGTCTGTGTTTGCGGCCTTTGCGCTTTCTGCGTCGCAACTTCAAATTTCTTTAGCCAGCGTGGAAAGACAGCACTCTCTCGTACATGACGGGATCCAAACAAAGATGGCTTCAGCTCCTTTGGCCCTATCAGTGACTCGTGCGCTTCAAGCATTCCTTTCAGAATGCTAAAAGCTAAAATCCACCACCTGCGTTGGTGGTATAGTGGTGAGCATAGCTGCCTTCCAAGCAGTTGACCCGGGTTCGATTCCCGGCCAACGCATTCCTTTTGGCTCCGGCTGACGTTGAAGCAGAATTGCTTCTGTGACCTCTGTCTGCACCAAAAACTTTTGGATGAGTCGTTCAGAAGCAGTAAAAAGCTAGGACTCCCCGTCGGTGAATCGAACCCCGGTCTTCCGCGTGACAGGCGGAGATACTGTCCACTATACTAACGAGGAGCTGCGCTTGCTGGCCTTCGCCCCCAGCCGGCGTGATTTCACCGACATCACCAAAACGAGCCATTACTCCATGAAAAACCAGATCAACCTGCCATGACCTTATTAAGTCTCTCAATATCTTGAATGATACACATTACAGGGGGTCATTATTTGGACCACTTTATTATTTACATTTTTTTTTTCTTTTCACTTTTCATACGGGGGGCATGAAAAAAGGGATGACATTGACTTGATTGGGTTTGTGAATATTGGGAGATGGAAGGGACTTTTGTAACTTGTACTCCTCCCATTTGGAGTGACGGTGGTGATGAAAAACATGTTGGCAGGCGTCGGCACCCTAGGTTACCCTTGGTAAGCGTAGTGGTTTACCAAAGGGAGCGCACAGGCCCAAGGGATTGGAGCCATAGCTCGAGTTTCTCTTCATCAACGCATAAATCTTTCGCCTTTTACTGAAGATTTCCGTGGACAGAAACATTTCCGAGTGACCTGTATTTTTGGGGGCTCTGCTCACAACAGAGCTATACTAGAGAGTCAAGAGCAGAGTGAATCTGGCCGACTGCCAACATGCAGTGGAACGAAGCGCGCCACGTCGTGGTCTGTGTTTGCAGCCTTTGTGCTTCCTGTGTCGCAACTTCAGATTTCTTTAGCCAGCATGAAAAGACAGCGCTCTCTCGTACATAACGGGATCCAAACCCTGAACGGGCCCAGAGAAAGATGGCTTCCGGCTCCTTTGGCCCTATCAGTGACTTGTGCACTTTGAGCATTCTTTTCTGACCGGCGAAAGCCAGCGTCCACCGCCTGCGTTGTTGGTATAGTATAACTTGCACTGTACCCAGATGAAAAATGGAGGTGGCAGAATGGAGCTCGGTGTTGTGTTCGCCTGCACAAAAAGCCTGCCGTGACCCGGATTCGAACCGGAGTTGCTGCGGCCACAACGCAGAGTACTAACCGGCCGGGTCTGCTTAAAAAAACTCAGAAGTGCCCCAACCTACAGGTTCACTGGCTTGTTTGCCAAGGGATCTCAAATTTAAGGGTGCCTTCCAAGAAGTAGGGGTCACAGTTCAATTCAACATCTCACATAGCCTTCGTACTCGGTCGTGAGGGGAGGCCTGTAGCAAACTGACAGCTTGTCGCCCGAACAGGGACTTGAACCCTGGACCCTCAGATTAAAAGTCTGATGCTCTACCGACTGAGCTATCCGGGCCACATTGGGAGCATGACAGCAAACAATGTGCATTCTCTGTCTGCTTAAAGTTTGCGGTACTGCAGGATGGAGGCCACAGACTACTAGGGCTGAGACTGATAGGCTTCTCCTGGCAAGTTTGGAACAGTGACATTGAATGAATGGACTCTTTTCACAACAGTTTGCTAACACTTTTTTGGCCTGGACAGAGAAGTAAATGGTGCTAGAAGTTCATAATGAGTAGGCTTCTTTTACACTGTTATATCAGAGCACCTAAAAGCTCTTCCATTGGACTTGGTTCTTTGGAAACACTGCTTGAAAAGAGATGTGGGAAGACCAGTTGTCGTGCAGCAACTGGAGTTAGAGGGGGGAAAAAATCAGCTTCCAGGAAAAGTAGAGAAGGCACAGTTGCTGTCGCAAACAGCCAAGAAGGCAAAGCGCTTCGTAGTCGGCAGGGTTCGAACCTGCGCGGGGAGACCCCAATGGATTTCGAGTCCATCGCCTTAACCTCTCAGCCACGACTACACCTGAGGGTGTTTTGCGTGCTTTTTGGTTGGCTAGATGTGGGCAGCATAGGACATCGCGGACAACCTGCACTGCACCCGGATGAAAAATGGAGGTGGCAGAAAGGAGCTCTTCTTTTTTAACTTTTACTCCTCCCATTTACAGTGAGGGGGCCATTAAATTCATGTTGGCAGGTGTCGGCACCCTAGATTACCCTTGGTGAGTGTAGTGGTTTAGCACAGGGAGCGCACAGGCCCAAGGAAATGGAGCCATAGCTCGAGTTTCTCTTCATCAACGCATAAATCTTTCGCCTTTTACTAAAGATTTCCGTGGAGAGGAACATTTGCGAGTGACCTGTATTTTTGGGGGGCTCTGCTCACAGCAGAGCTGTACTGGAGTGTCAAGAGCAGAATCAAACTGGCCGCCCGCCAACGTGCAGTGGAACGAAGCGCGCCTCATCATGGTCTGTGTTTGCGGCCTTTGCGCTTTCTGCGTCGCAACTTCAAATTTCTTTAGCCAGCGTGGAAAGACAGCACTCTCTCGTACATGACGGGATCCAAACAAAGATGGCTTCAGCTCCTTTGGCCCTATCAGTGACTCGTGCGCTTCAAGCATTCCTTTCAGAATGCTAAAAGCTAGAATAAACCACCTGCGTTGGTGGTATAGTGGTGAGCATAGCTGCCTTCCAAGCAGTTGACCCGGGTTCGATTCCCGGCCAACGCATTCCTTTTGGCTCCGGCTGACGTTGAAGCAGAATTGCTTCTGTGACCTCTGTCTGCACCAAAAACTTTTGGATGAGTCGTTCAGAAGCAGTAAAAAGCTAGGACTCCCCGTCGGGGAATCGAACCCCGGTCTTCCGCGTGACAGGCGGAGATACTGTCCACTATACTAACGAGGAGCTGCGCTTGCTGGCCTTCGCCCCCAGCCGGCGTGATTTCACCGACATCACCAAAACGAGCCATTACTCCATGAAAAACCAGATCAACCTGCCATGACCTTATTAAGTCTCTCAATATCTTGAATGATACACATTACAGGGGGTCATTATTTGGACCACTTTATTATTTACATTTTTTTTTTCTTTTCACTTTTCATACGGGGGGCATGAAAAAAGGGATGACATTGACTTGATTGGGTTTGTGAATATTGGGAGATGGAAGGGACTTTTGTAACTTGTACTCCTCCCATTTGGAGTGACGGTGGTGATGAAAAACATGTTGGCAGGCGTCGGCACCCTAGGTTACCCTTGGTAAGCGTAGTGGTTTACCAAAGGGAGCGCACAGGCCCAAGGGATTGGAGCCATAGCTCGAGTTTCTCTTCATCAACGCATAAATCTTTCGCCTTTTACTGAAGATTTCCGTGGACAGAAACATTTCCGAGTGACCTGTATTTTTGGGGGCTCTGCTCACAACAGAGCTATACTAGAGTGAATCTGGCCGACTGCCAACATGCAGTGGAACGAAGCGCGCCGCGTCGTGGTCTGTGTTTGCAGCCTTTGTGCTTCCTGTGTCGCAACTTCAGATTTCTTTAGCCAGCATGAAAAGACAGCGCTCTCTCGTACATAACGGGATCCAAACCCTGAACGGGCCCAAACAAAGATGGCTTCCGCTCCTTTGGCCCTATCAGTGACTTGTGCACTTTGAGCATTCTTTTCTGACCGGCGAAAGCCAGCGTCCACCGCCTGCGTTGTTGGTATAGTATAACTTGCACTGTACCCAGATGAAAAATGGAGGTGGCAGAATGGAGCTCGGTGTTGTGTTCGCCTGCACAAAAAGCCTGCCGTGACCCGGAGTTGCTGCGGCCACAACGCAGAGTACTAAACGGCCGGGTCTGCTTAAAAAAACTCAGAAGTGCCCCAACCTACAGGTTCACTGGCTTGTTTGCCAAGGGATCTCAAATTTAAGGGTGCCTTCCAAGAAGTAGGGGTCACAGTCCAATTCAACATCTCACATAGCCTTCGTACTCGGTCGTGAGGGGAGGCCTGTAGCAAACTGACAGCTTGTCGCCCGAACAGGGACTTGAACCCTGGACCCTCAGATTAAAAGTCTGATGCTCTACCGACTGAGCTATCCGGGCCACATTGGGAGCATGACAGCAAACAATGTGCATTCTCTGTCTGCTTAAAGTTTGCCTGTACTGCAGGATGAAGGCCACAGACTACTAGGGCTGAGACTGATAGGCTTCTCCTGGCAAGTTTGGAACAGTGACATTGAATGAATGGACTCTTTTCACAACAGTTTGCTAACACTTTTTTGGCCTGGACAGAGAAGTAAATGGTGCTAGATGTTCATAATGAGTAGGCTTCTTTTACACTGTTATATCAGAGCACCTAAAAGCTCTTCCATTGGACTTGGTTCTTTGGAAACACTGCTTGAAAAGAGATGTGGGAAGACCAGTTGTCGTGCAGCAACTGGAGTTAGAGGGGGGAAAAAATCAGCTTCCAGGAAAAGTAGAGAAGGCACAGTTGCTGTCGCAAACAGCCAAGAAGGCAAAGCGCTTCGTAGTCGGCAGGGTTCGAACCTGCGCGGGGAGACCCCAGTGGATTTCGAGACCATCGCCTTAACCTCTCAGCCACGACTACACCTGAGGGTGTTTTGCGTGCTTTTTGGTTGGCTAGATGTGGGCAGCATAGGACATCGCAGACAACCTGCACTGCACCTGGATGAAAAATGGAGGTGGCAGAAAGGAGCTCTTCTTTTTTAACTTTTACTCCTCCCATTTACAGTGAGGGGGCCATTAAATTCATGTTGGCAGGTGTCGGCACCCTAGATTACCCTTGGTGAGTGTAGTGGTTTAGCACAGGGAGCGCACAGGCCCAAGGAAATGGAGCCATAGCTCGAGTTTCTCTTCATCAACGCATAAATCTTTCGCCTTTTACTAAAGATTTCCGTGGAGAGGAACATTTGCGAGTGACCTGTATTTTTGGGGGCTCTGCTCACAGCAGAGCTGTACTGGAGTGTCAAGAGCAGAATCAAACTGGCCGCCCGCCAACGTGCAGTGGAACGAAGCGCGCCTCATCATGGTCTGTGTTTGCGGCCTTTGCGCTTTCTGCGTCGCAACTTCAAATTTCTTTAGCCAGCGTGGAAAGACAGCACTCTCTCGTACATGACGGGATCCAAACAAAGATGGCTTCAGCTCCTTTGGCCCTATCAGTGACTCGTGCGCTTCAAGCATTCCTTTCAGAATGCTAAAAGCTAAAATCCACCACCTGCGTTGGTGGTATAGTGGTGAGCATAGCTGCCTTCCAAGCAGTTGACCCGGGTTCGATTCCCGGCCAACGCATTCCTTTTGGCTCCGGCTGACGTTGAAGCAGAATTGCTTCTGTGACCTCTGTCTGCACCAAAAACTTTTGGATGAGTCGTTCAGAAGCAGTAAAAAGCTAGGACTCCCCGTCGGGGAATCGAACCCCAGTCTTCCGCGTGACAGGCGGAGATACTGTCCACTATACTAACGAGGAGCTGCGTTTGCTGGCCTTCGCCCCCAGCCGGCGTGATTTCACCGACATCACCAAAACGAGCCATTACTCCATGAAAAACCAGATCAACCTGCCATGACCTTATTAAGTCTCTCAATATCTTGAATGATACACATTACAGGGGGTCATTATTTGGACCACTTTATTATTTACATTTTTTTTTTCACTTTTCATACGGGGGGCATGAAAAAAGGGATGACATTGACTTGATTGGGTTTGTGAATATTGGGAGATGGAAGGGACTTTTGTAACTTGTACTCCTCCCATTTGGAGTGACGGTGGTGATGAAAAACATGTTGGCAGGCGTCGGCACCCTAGGTTACCCTTGGTAAGCGTAGTGGTTTACCAAAGGGAGCGCACAGGCCCAAGGGATTGGAGCCATAGCTCGAGTTTCTCTTCATCAACGCATAAATCTTTCGCCTTTTACTGAAGATTTCCGTGGACAGAAACATTTCCGAGTGACCTGTATTTTTGGGGGCTCTGCTCACAACAGAGCGATACTAGAGAGTCAAGAGCAGAGTGAATCTGGCCGACTGCCAACATGCAGTGGAACGAAGCGCGCCGCATCGTGGTCTGTGTTTGCAGCCTTTGTGCTTCCTGTGTCGCAACTTCAGATTTCTTTAGCCAGCATGAAAAGACAGCGCTCTCTCGTACATAACGGGATCCAAACCCTGAACGGGCCCAGACAAAGATGGCTTCCGCTCCTTTGGCCCTATCAGTGACTTGTGCACTTTGAGCATTCTATTCTGACCGGCGAAAGCCAGCGTCCACCGCCTGCGTTGTTGGTATAGTATAACTTGCACTGTACCCAGATGAAAAATGGAGGTGGCAGAATGGAGCTCGGTGTTGTGTTCGCCTGCACAAAAAGCCTGCCGTGACCCGGATTCGAACCGGAGTTGCTGCGGCCACAACGCAGAGTACTAACCGGCCGGGTCTGCTTAAAAAAACTCAGAAGTGCCCCAACCTACAGGTTCACTGGCTTGTTTGCCAAGGGATCTCAAATTTAAGGGTGCCTTCCAAGAAGTAGGGGTCACAGTTCAATTCAACATCTCACATAGCCTTCGTACTCGGTCGTGAGGGGAGGCCTGTAGCAAACTGACAGTTTGTCGCCCGAACAGGGACTTGAACCCTGGACCCTCAGATTAAAAGTCTGATGCTCTACCGACTGAGCTATCCGGGCCACATTGGGAGCATGACAGCAAACAATGTGCATTCTCTGTCTGCTTAAAGTTTGCGGTACTGCAGGATGAAGGCCACAGACTACTAGGGCTGAGACTGATAGGCTTCTCCTGGCAAGTTTGGAACAGTGACATTGAATGAATGGACTCTTTTCACAACAGTTTGCTAACACTTTTTTGGCCTGGACAGAGAAGTAAATGGTGCTAGAAGTTCATAATGAGTAGGCTTCTTTTACACTGTTATATCAGAGCACCTAAAAGCTCTTCCATTGGACTTGGTTCTTTGGAAACACTGCTTGAAAAGAGATGTGGGAAGACCAGTTGTCGTGCAGCAACTGGAGTTAGAGGGGGGGAAAAAATCAGCTTCCAGGAAAAGCAGAGAAGGCACAGTTGCTGTCGCAAACAGCCAAGAAGGCAAAGCGCTTCGTAGTCGGCACGGTTCGAACCTGCGCGGGGAGATCCCAATGGATTTCGAGTCCATCGCCTTAACCTCTCAGCCACGACTACACCTGAGGGTGTTTTGCGTGCTTTTTGGTTGGCTAGATGTGGGGAGCATAGGACATCGCGGACAACCTGCACTGCACCCGGATGAAAAATGGAGGTGGCAGAAAGGAGCTCTTCTTTTTTAACTTTTACTCCTCCCATTTACAGTGAGGGGGCCATTAAATTCATGTTGGCAGGTGTCGGCACCCTAGATTACCCTTGGTGAGTGTAGTGGTTTAGCACAGGGAGCGCACAGGCCCAAGGAAATGGAGCCATAGCTCGAGTTTCTCTTCATCAATGCATAAATCTTTCGCCTTTTACTAAAGATTTCCGTGGAGAGGAACATTTGCGAGTGACCTGTATTTTTGGGGGCTCTGCTCACAGCAGAGCTGTACTGGAGTGTCAAGAGCAGAATCAAACTGGCCGCCCGCCAACGTGCAGTGGAACGAAGCGCGCCTCATCATGGTCTGTGTTTGCGGCCTTTGCGCTTTCTGCGTCGCAACTTCAAATTTCTTTAGCCAGCGTGGAAAGACAGCACTCTCTCGTACATGACGGGATCCAAACAAAGATGGCTTCAGCTCCTTTGGCCCTATCAGTGACTCGTGCGCTTCAAGCATTCCTTTCAGAATGCTAAAAGCTAGAATCCACCACCTGCGTTGGTGGTATAGTGGTGAGCATAGCTGCCTTCCAAGCAGTTGACCCGGGTTCGATTCCCGGCCAACGCATTCCTTTTGGCTCCGGCTGACGTTGAAGCAGAATTGCTTCTGTGACCTCTGTCTGCCCCAAAAACTTTTGGATGAGTCGTTCAGAAGCAGTAAAAAGCTAGGACTCCCCGTCAGGGGATCGAACCCCGGTCTTCCGCGAGACAGGCGGAGATAATGTCCACTATACTAACGAGGAGCTGCGCTTGCTGGCCTTCGCCCCCAGCCGGCGTGATTTCACCGACATCACCAAAACGAGCCATTACTCCATGAAAAACCAGATCAACCTGCCATGACCTTATTAAGTCTCTCAATATCTTGAATGATACACATTACAGGGGGTCATTATTTGGACCACTTTATTATTTACATTTTTTTTTTTTCTTTTCACTTTTCATACGGGGGGCATGAAAAAAGGGATGACATTGACTTGATTGGGTTTGTGAATATTGGGAGATGGAAGGGACTTTTGTAACTTGTACTCCTCCCATTTGGAGTGACGGTGGTGATGAAAAACATGTTGGCAGGCGTCGGCACCCTAGGTTACCCTTGGTAAGCGTAGTGGTTTACCAAAGGGAGCGCACAGGCCCAAGGGATTGGAGCCATAGCTCGAGTTTCTCTTCATCAACGCATAAATCTTTCGCCTTTTACTGAAGATTTCCGTGGACAGAAACATTTCCGAGTGACCTGTATTTTTGGGGGCTCTGCTCACAACAGAGCTATACTAGAGAGTCAAGAGCAGAGTGAATCTGGCCGACTGCCAACATGCAGTGGAACGAAGCGCGCCACGTCGTGGTCTGTGTTTGCAGCCTTTGTGCTTCCTGTGTCGCAACTTCAGATTTCTTTAGCCAGCATGAAAAGACAGCGCTCTCTCGTACATAACGGGATCCAAACCCTGAACGGGCCCAAACAAAGATGGCTTCCGCTCCTTTGGCCCTATCAGTGACTTGTGCACTTTGAGCATTCTTTTCTGACCGGCGAAAGCCAGCGTCCACCGCCTGCGTTGTTGGTATAGTATAACTTGCACTGTACCCAGATGAAAAATGGAGGTGGCAGAATGGAGCTCGGTGTTGTGTTCGCCTGCACAAAAAGCCTGCCGTGACCCGGATTCGAACGGGAGTTGCTGCGGCCACAACGCAGAGTACTAACCGGCCGGGTCTGCTTAAAAAAACTCAGAAGTGCCCCAACCTACAGGTTCACTGGCTTGTTTGCCAAGGGATCTCAAATTTAAGGGTGCCTTCCAAGAAGTAGGGGTCACAGTTCAATTCAACATCTCACATAGCCTTCGTACTCGGTCGTGAGGGGAGGCCTGTAGCAAACTGACAGCTTGTCGCCCGAACAGGGACTTGAACCCTGGACCCTCAGATTAAAAGTCTGATGCTCTACCGACTGAGCTATCCGGGCCGCATTGGGTGCATGACAGCAAACAATGTGCATTCTCTGTCTGCTTAAAGTTTGCGGTACTGCAGGATGAAGGCCACAGACTACTAGGGCTGAGACTGATAGGCTTCTCCTGGCAAGTTTGGAACAGTGACATTGAATGAATGGACTCTTTTCACAACAGTTTGCTAACACTTTTTTGGCCTGGACAGAGAAGTAAATGGTGCTAGATGTTCATAATGAGTAGGCTTCTTTTACACTGTTATATCAGAGCACCTAAAAGCTCTTCCATTGGACTTGGTTCTTTGGAAACACTGCTTGAAAAGAGATGTGGGAAGACCAGTTGTCCTGCAGCAACTGGAGTTAGAGGGGGAAAAAAATCAGCTTCCAGGAAAAGTAGAGAAGGCACAGTTGCTGTCGCAAACAGCCAAGAAGGCAAAGCGCTTCGTAGTCGGCAGGGTTCGAACCTGCGCGGGGAGACCCCAGTGGATTTCGAGACCATCGCCTTAACCTCTCAGCCACGACTACACCTGAGGGTGTTTTGCGTGCTTTTTGGTTGGCTAGATGTGGGCAGCATAGGACATCGCGGACAACCTGCACTGCACCCGGATGAAAAATGGAGGTGGCAGAAAGGAGCTCTTCTTTTTTAACTTTTACTCCTCCCATTTACAGTGAGGGGGCCATTAAATTCATGTTGGCAGGTGTCGGCACCCTAGATTACCCTTGGTGAGTGTAGTGGTTTAGCACAGGGAGCGCACAGGCCCAAGGAAATGGAGCCATAGCTCGAGTTTCTCTTCATCAACGCATAAATCTTTCGCCTTTTACTAAAGTTTTCCGTGGAGAGGAACATTTGCGAGTGACCTGTATTTTTGGGGGCTCTGCTCACAGCAGAGCTGTACTGGAGTGTCAAGAGCAGAATCAAACTGGCCGCCCGCCAACGTGCAGTGGAACGAAGCGCGCCTCATCATGGTCTGTGTTTGCGGCCTTTGCGCTTTCTGCGTCGCAACTTCAAATTTCTTTAGCCAGCGTGGAAAGACAGCACTCTCTCGTACATGACGGGATCCAAACAAAGATGGCTTCAGCTCCTTTGGCCCTATCAGTGACTCGTGCGCTTCAAGCATTCCTTTCAGAATGCTAAAAGCTAAAATCCACCACCTGCGTTGGTGGTATAGTGGTGAGCATAGCTGCCTTCCAAGCAGTTGACCCGGGTTCGATTCCCGGCCAACGCATTCCTTTTGGCTCCGGCTGACGTTGAAGCAGAATTGCTTCTGTGACCTCTGTCTGCACCAAAAACTTTTGGATGAGTCGTTCAGAAGCAGTAAAAAGCTAGGACTCCCCGTCGGTGAATCGAACCCCGGTCTTCCGCGTGACAGGCGGAGATACTGTCCACTATACTAACGAGGAGCTGCGCTTGCTGGCCTTCGCCCCCAGCCGGCGTGATTTCACCGACATCACCAAAACGAGCCATTACTCCATGAAAAACCAGATCAACCTGCCATGACCTTATTAAGTCTCTCAATATCTTGAATGATACACATTACAGGGGGTCATTATTTGGACCACTTTATTATTTACATTTTTTTTTTCTTTTCACTTTTCATACGGGGGGCATGAAAAAAGGGATGACATTGACTTGATTGGGTTTGTGAATATTGGGAGATGGAAGGGACTTTTGTAACTTGTACTCCTCCCATTTGGAGTGACGGTGGTGATGAAAAACATGTTGGCAGGCGTCGGCACCCTAGGTTACCCTTGGTAAGCGTAGTGGTTTACCAAAGGGAGCGCACAGGCCCAAGGGATTGGAGCCATAGCTCGAGTTTCTCTTCATCAACGCATAAATCTTTCGCCTTTTACTGAAGATTTCCGTGGACAGAAACATTTCCGAGTGACCTGTATTTTTGGGGGCTCTGCTCACAACAGAGCTATACTAGAGAGTCAAGAGCAGAGTGAATCTGGCCGACTGCCAACATGCAGTGGAACGAAGCGCGCCACGTCGTGGTCTGTGTTTGCAGCCTTTGTGCTTCCTGTGTCGCAACTTCAGATTTCTTTAGCCAGCATGAAAAGACAGCGCTCTCTCGTACATAACGGGATCCAAACCCTGAACGGGCCCAGAGAAAGATGGCTTCCGGCTCCTTTGGCCCTATCAGTGACTTGTGCACTTTGAGCATTCTTTTCTGACCGGCGAAAGCCAGCGTCCACCGCCTGCGTTGTTGGTATAGTATAACTTGCACTGTACCCAGATGAAAAATGGAGGTGGCAGAATGGAGCTCGGTGTTGTGTTCGCCTGCACAAAAAGCCTGCCGTGACCCGGATTCGAACCGGAGTTGCTGCGGCCACAACGCAGAGTACTAACCGGCCGGGTCTGCTTAAAAAAACTCAGAAGTGCCCCAACCTACAGGTTCACTGGCTTGTTTGCCAAGGGATCTCAAATTTAAGGGTGCCTTCCAAGAAGTAGGGGTCACAGTTCAATTCAACATCTCACATAGCCTTCGTACTCGGTCGTGAGGGGAGGCCTGTAGCAAACTGACAGCTTGTCGCCCGAACAGGGACTTGAACCCTGGACCCTCAGATTAAAAGTCTGATGCTCTACCGACTGAGCTATCCGGGCCACATTGGGAGCATGACAGCAAACAATGTGCATTCTCTGTCTGCTTAAAGTTTGCGGTACTGCAGGATGGAGGCCACAGACTACTAGGGCTGAGACTGATAGGCTTCTCCTGGCAAGTTTGGAACAGTGACATTGAATGAATGGACTCTTTTCACAACAGTTTGCTAACACTTTTTTGGCCTGGACAGAGAAGTAAATGGTGCTAGAAGTTCATAATGAGTAGGCTTCTTTTACACTGTTATATCAGAGCACCTAAAAGCTCTTCCATTGGACTTGGTTCTTTGGAAACACTGCTTGAAAAGAGATGTGGGAAGACCAGTTGTCGTGCAGCAACTGGAGTTAGAGGGGGGAAAAAATCAGCTTCCAGGAAAAGTAGAGAAGGCACAGTTGCTGTCGCAAACAGCCAAGAAGGCAAAGCGCTTCGTAGTCGGCAGGGTTCGAACCTGCGCGGGGAGACCCCAATGGATTTCGAGTCCATCGCCTTAACCTCTCAGCCACGACTACACCTGAGGGTGTTTTGCGTGCTTTTTGGTTGGCTAGATGTGGGCAGCATAGGACATCGCGGACAACCTGCACTGCACCCGGATGAAAAATGGAGGTGGCAGAAAGGAGCTCTTCTTTTTTAACTTTTACTCCTCCCATTTACAGTGAGGGGGCCATTAAATTCATGTTGGCAGGTGTCGGCACCCTAGATTACCCTTGGTGAGTGTAGTGGTTTAGCACAGGGAGCGCACAGGCCCAAGGAAATGGAGCCATAGCTCGAGTTTCTCT
>NW_027394278.1:11811251-11840127 GCF_049309525.1 Garra rufa | reverse complement strand
GTAGAACTGAAGTCAAAGAACTGAGAGCAAGGCAGTTGAACAAGCAGTATTCTTATTTAAGCAAAATGTTAAGTTCTGTCCTCTGTGCTCCATCCTTCAGCTTTCAGTTTTGTTTTTATTCAGGCGCCTCAAACTAATTCATGGAATGTATCCTGGTATCACTGTGGAGTTGTTTCTTGTTACTTCATCTGATGTATATCTACCTCTGGTTACACAATACTACTGCACTATTTTATAATTATTCAGGTTTGATTTTATATAATGCAATGATGTGTTTTTGACTATGCTGTATACAATTTTACTAAACATTTCTTGTTGGCACTGCAGACATGTATTAAATGTAAATGTTTTGCTGTTAGATTTTACAGTATTTTATGACAGCAGTTAATTTCAAAGTGTTTACATGCATGGAATTTCAAAATCCAATCTATGTATTTCCTGAAATAAAAGCAGCTA
Source organism: Garra rufa (assembly GCF_049309525.1). Lineage (NCBI taxonomy): Eukaryota > Metazoa > Chordata > Actinopteri > Cypriniformes > Cyprinidae > Garra > Garra rufa. The sequence continues at coordinate 11,839,671 of NW_027394278.1, read as the reverse complement.
GTTGAGAGTATGGCTTTCAGTGTAGTCATTTCCACATAAAACATATTGTGTTTACCCTAAGAAGTGTTTTTAACACTGGTTAAAGAGTTTAAATTATAATTAACTAAATTTTAGAGTTAAAATTACTCTCCAAATGATTAATATTTTAACTCCAGAAAGTGTTAAAATCTAACTCTGAGAAAGTGTTAAATTCTACTCCATTGAATTTCCTTTTGAACTTTCAATTTGAGCGCATTGGTTTACTGGATCCTTGGACTGAAATGTTTACAGGGGTTCACTGGTTTAAGAAATTTCAGATGGTAAAAATCTGCTTCTTTTTAATTGTAAGGTATTTTTTTTTTTTTTTCATTATTATGTACTGATTTAAATGACTGGGGTGTGGGAAATTCCCTCGCCACATGGCCTTCCATGTTTCTAACTTGCAGTCAAGTGTATATGACATAAAAATATATTTTGTAATATCAATCAGTGCAAACAGTGCTATCTGCTAGCAAACTTTAGCGATTTTTTGCAAACGTTTATTTACAGAACAACACCATAAACACAAACACAAGATTAAAGGTAATATACATATAATGAAAAATTGTCATAAATATCCTTATTAATGGCAAAAATTACCTATATTTATAAGTCTGCTTGCTCGAGTGAGCAGGCATGTTGGAAAATGGAAATTTCTCTTAGCCCTTCGTTTGAAATGAGGTCCCGAAAATTCTTTGTTTGGAGGCCTATCTGGCCCTTCCCCTTCCCCCTACCCTTCCAACCTAACGAGAAATGAGACACCCCTAGCACTTCACCCCCCCCCCGGAGCCAAGCCAGCTCTTCTCACCTTTATTCATAGGTTGGGGGGAAGGTGAAAGGTGAAATGGCAAGTTTAAAAGTGACACGAACGACCCTCATTAACAATTGTGAGGTTAGATGTTTGAAAGGTTGTGAAAAAAATGGAGGCACCAGTGCAATCACTTTTTTTGTGTGAAAATAAATAAATAATTTCTTCATTTTTGCTTATAAAGGTATAGGAGTAATACATCATTCTGACCTGTAACGGGTCCATTTTTATTTTAGTGCACTCACAATAGCCTATAAACAACTCATGCGTTTATAAAATAAAGGAAAACAGAAGATGCGCTTTCTGCCGTCTGTTCTTGAACATCGCTTCACAATGAACAAAAGCTTTAAATTACCACTTTAAAACGAAATAATTCAAATCGAAAATAGAAACGTTCATTATGTAATCTGTAGGCCTAAAGATTTAAAGATATTTCTATATAAAGGCACGTCCAATTTAGAAATGGCGAGAAATTTTTCTATTTATCTCCATTATTGATGAATGTCTAAAATATAAAAGTAAGGAAAAGCCTAAAACAGGGCTGATTATATTTATTTTATAATTCTATTAAAATTATAATGTTATAGAATATACTATAAAATAATTATAATTACAAATTATACTGGCATAGAGTATATGTAAAACTTTAATAATTGTAGCTGCTTATATTTTCAGATTTTATGTTTCTCTGTTCTATATATCTTAAAATTTAGAGGATTTGCTGCAACGCAATTTTGTCCGATATGCAAATTATTTATTAGCCTATTAGTATTTTAATCCATAAAGCAAATGCTTTAAAAACACCTTTAAAAAATACTATTTTTGCATCCAGATGCTTTTAAAGAACTTTTCAATATACATGTTATCTTATATCTTAAATGAACTTGTATCTTAAATGTAAACCATGATTTCGTTGTATTCCCTGTGTAACGAATCTCTTACTTATAGCTACATTTTAGGTGCGTCTGAGCTTTGTTGTTTATGGTTTTTTTAAAAATCAAGAGTTGCGCGCACTCAACAAAACTGACAAGACTCATTTGAACGCTTCTGATAGACATTGCATTCCTAACCCAACAGAATCGTGTGTGGTTCGTTATAACACTGTAAAAACGCCTAAAAAGAATTACGGTGCAGATTATCTGATCTTAATGTAATGCCGCAATTTACATTTTCTATTCATTTTCATTTTATTGTCAACAGACGTAATATATTGATTTTGTTTGGGCAGGGGAATATGTCCAATTTAGTGGCATTTTTTGGCCCCAGGTCAAGCCTTCCCCAGCCTTACACACGCTCCGCCTATGATACTAACTATATATATACCCTTAGAATATATAGCCTATATATACCCACTTAGAATAATTTTCTTCCCGACCCGACACGCTAAATTTAATTCTCATTTCCAGAATCTCACATTTAACCATTTGGAAACAATGTCGAGTATAAAACTTTTTTCGCAGTACATCCATTATATTTCCATGTTCCACTTTTAAGACGTATTACAGCCCTGCATTTTAGTCCGTCAAAGATCAAATGCGGGCTAAAATTATATTTTAGACATTCAGTGGTGATTTAAAAAAAAATTGCAGCGCTGGAGGAACCACGAGACCAGGCTACCATGACGGTCCTGTTAGCAGCATTGAGCGCACGTTCAGCACAGCTTGGAAGGGTTCCTTGTTTAAAGCTTACCACAAAACACTGGCAAAAGTAAATACCATGACTGTCTAATAGTAAGGAGATATTTTAATTATTTATTTAGAAACTACTGTTTTCTGAGTCAGTGATGATGCAGTTAACAGTCCTCATATCCTCGTTGGACGCGCGCCTTTAGAGAGAAATGCATCTCTATGGACTAGCTACATAATAAAAACAGTTTTTGTTTTCTATTTGTTTTTTTCGTTAAGTAGTAATTTAAGTCTTTCTACATATTTATTTATCATGTCTGACAAAAAAATAACGGTTAAATATTTTCCACTGAAAAAAAAATGTAACTGATCGAGCTTGAGCCTTCATGTCCTAAAAATGTGTTTTGCTCTCTCCGCACAAACGATTGGATATGCACCTAATAGCGCATATTTATATCTATTATTATTTATTTCTTTTATTTTACATCTATGGATTTTAGTTTAGCCAATTCGTGATTTGAGAAGGCAAATTGAAAGAGTAGGTCAACTCACTGTCTGCCGCTTGGTCTTTAAGAAACAAAAAGCTTACGTTTAACGAACAAAAATGCTCCAATTTTTTTTTCTAAATTAACTTAATAAAAAGGAAACGAAATTATAAATACTTTGCCGTTACATACAGAATGAATTACCGATTATGGCGCCAGATATTGAAACAACAGACATAAATACTGTCCAAATAGCCCTCTTTGTGCAGGGCTTGGCCACAGAATGTTGTTCCTTGCGCCACCTGGTGGATATTATATGAAGCGCAACAACGTTTTAAAAAAACCTAAAAAAGCCCCTGCAGGCCGCCGCGTGGCGACGCGTGCTGAATTGCAGGCTGCCGCGTGAAAAAAGACGCATTTTTAATGGCCAGATCTGTACGTCCACCACTTCTGCTTAAATGTCATTGTTACCTATCTGAACAATTTTTGTGTGGATATTGCTTTGCTGGTGACTCCTGTTATAAGACATCACGCTTAAGTGCTACATAACTAAGAATCAATAAGGAAGACGGTGCCCAGTTGGCACATGCATTCACAGTAACCCTCTGCTAGTTTGGATTTTAAGTTTACAGAATTGAAAGGGTTACACTTTAAAATCAACACACAGACACATACACACAAAATATAAAATGTTGCCATCCAGTTTCATTTGTTAAAATTAACTATATTAGTTAACATGACCAATAAATAAATAGCATTTATTAATGTTAATTAATATTAAGCTAAAAAAAGTATTCATATAAAGTTTATGTACTGTGAATTAACATGAACATGAACACAGTTCATGTGGGTGTGCAGCAATACACAATAAAGTGCTCTATAAACGCTTCATTCTTTCAAAATATCTTTAAAAATCAAGTTGAGTATTTTAACGGGGTGATATATATATATATATATATATATATATATATATATATATATATATATATATATATAACTGATCTTAAAATTATGGTTTTCAGATGTTTTGAAGAGATAACAGTAACGTTTGTTTTGTTGTCAAAGTCTGTCTTAATTTTTTATTATTATTATTTTATATTCAATAAATAACACTATGTAAATATTATCTATCAATGAAGATAAATTGATCATGCTAAAAAGTTGTATTTTTAAATCTTTTGCTATGTGACTGAATAGGACAAGTTCATGGTACAGTTAAGTAAAAAATAAATAAAAAACAACAACTGCAAAATACGAACAATGAAAGACTTAGTGACCCTTTATATTTTCTCAAAATATCAGACTCTCAAAGATCAGACATATTTATGTAATTACAATACATACAGTATGTGCATTTTTTGTTCAAAGATGGTCTGTAGGATGGCTCTCTACTCTGTCACCCTCTCTGCCTCTCACCCCTCCCCCCTGCAATAATGAGCTTCTCTGTGCCTGACTGAACGCACACACATACTGTAGAGACATCCACCAGAGTGACAGCAGGTTTCTGAGTTATTTTTTAATTTTCTTTAATTCATTGAAGCTTGTATAAAATTTATATTTCCAGCACTTGCTCAGAATGATTAGATCTCTGTGTGAAAAAAGTTTTAAAGAGTTTGGATGCTGCACTTTAAAGATATAAAAAATTAGGGTTATGTTTTTTACTACATCTTTAAAAAATCACCACGTCAACACCGTTCGAGATATCCAAAATCCGCTCGCAATTTAACATCTTCAGAATCTTCTCTTCATGTTAAAAAAGTTTGGTGTGAACAGCTGGTTGTTCTTAGGAGTAGTGTGAATTTGTTTACAGCCTGATTTTTCAAAAAATCCACCTTCAAATCAAAATAGCCGGCTTTCTGTTGGTCTTAGCTAATGAGTTGGATTTAGAAAGTTGTCCAGATTGATGAGAGCAATATAAGTACAGAGTTTGGTGACTGTAGGAAAAACTAACCCCCCAACTTTTGTCAAAAGATGGCGCTATAGAGTGCCTGCTCCACGCCCATTTATGACCTTTTGCCAGTGTCTAACTATAATTAATATTGATGTGTGTGTTGAGTTTCATGAAATTCTAAGCATGTTATCTGCCTCGAAAAGACAGGAATGTAATTTTAAAGTTTGACACGTTGCCATGGCAACAGCATTTGATTTATCATCGACCCCTTTACATATTCTTTATCGGCCGTGTTTTGACATGATTTTGATGAAGTTTAAAGAAAATCGAGTAAAATTAAGAGGCTGATTTCAAAGCATTTTGAAAATGACACGTTTCCTGCTGCCAGTTGGTGGCGCTATAACTTTGACTCATAATAGTCACATTTATGGAATCGGCATCATACAAGGAACAAACTGGTGAAGTTCCATCAGAATCAGGCAATGTGTGCAACAGTTATTAGACACTTCCTGTTTCTCATTTCTCGCCATAACTTTGTCGCCTTGCCACGGCCAAACCGTTCGAGATATCAAAAATCTCCTCGCAATTTAGCGTCCCCAATGTCTTGAGATCATGCTGACCGAGTTTGGTGACAATCCCATGGAATTCCTGGGAGGAGTACGTTAAATTCCAGAGCATGCGCTTTTTAAACAGCCCTAAATATCTCACTTCCTGTTGCGTGGAGCCCATGACATAGAGTACAAAAGTTGTTCAGCTCGATGAGTTCTATATGTGTACCGAGTTTCATATCAGTACGCGCAAGTATGTGTGCGCAGTACATCAAGTTTTCAAACTGTGTTCCAGGGGGCGCTGTAGAGGCCCTGAACCACGCCCGGGTCCCAGCCTCTGTGGCGTCCGGACGACGGCAGATTCCGACGTGTGTGCAAATTTTCAAGAGTTTTTGAGTATGTTAAGGCCCCCAAAAGTGCCCCAACGGTTGAAAAAAAAAAAAAAAAAAAAAAAAACAAATAAGAATCCTTAGAAGAACAATAGGGCCTTCGCCCTTTTGGGCTCGGGCCCTAATTAAAGCTGCGAGCAGCGATGAACGGGCCCTCGCACCCGGGCTCACCGCCGACCGGTGGCTTCAGGAAAACAGCAAACGGTGGGCAGTATGCTTTTAATACAGTAAATGTAGGAGAAATATGTCAAAGTCACTTAAATGTGCCAAACTTGCCGCTGCCAGCTGGTGGCGCTATGCCTATAACTGATTATTGGCATGTAGATGTGTTCAGGCCAGCACTATTATCAAACATATGAAGTTTGGTGCAGATTGACCTTGGTATGTTTGAGTTAGTGAAATATATGATATATCCTGCTGCCAACAGTGTTGGGAAAGTTAATTTTCTACATGAACTAGTTCAAAGTTCAGTTCACACATTTTAAAATGAACTAGTTCAGTTCATAGTTCATAATTCAAATTTTTTGAACTAAGTTCGCAGGTTCCAAAATGAACTAGTTCATAGTTCTTTTATTTTTACGCGGAGTTGCTTCTTGAGACCCGACGGGCACAGTTTACACAAAAAGGTAAGATTTTTCCCACCTGGATCATCACTGACCTTTTCAAAAAATTATTTTAAGTGGACATATGAAGTTTCATTCATCATTGAGACAGAAGTAGTGCCGCTGCCTTCATCGGATTTTGCCTCTATTCATTTTTCGCAATTTGATGACGCATGCGCGGTGCGACTCTGTGGCGGCTGGTGTTGCCAGATCTGGTCTTTTCCCCTATATAATAAGGCCCGTTGTAGATTGTGTTGTAGCGGTTGTAGCCTAGATATTGTGCAGTCAGTGGTTATAGCCGGGATTTTGCCTGGCTCCATAGAAATCTGGCACTCTTTAGAACAAAATTGAACTACGAGAGAACGACGTTCATAAACGCCAGAATGAGCGCGTTCACGTTCACGTTCATCAGGCAGATATACAGCACGTTCAGTTCACGTTCACCCAGAATATGAACGAGTTCATGAACGATCGTTCAATGAACTCGTTCAGGCACAACACTGGCTGCCAACAGGTGGCGCTATGATAATATCTGAATATTGGTCTTTAGGTGTCTTCAGGCCAGGACTCTTACCAAACCTGTGAATTTTGTGGCAGATCAGACATTTTCAGGCTAAGTTATAACCACTTCTATGTCTATGCAGAAACATCAAACTTTGTCAGGCCACCACGGACATGCCCTTTAATGAAAACTCAAGATCTTCACAATTTAACATCTCTAAGGCCTCAAGATCAGACTGACCAAATATAATGTTGATTTAACTAAATGCAATCAATGCAAGGACTTCAGATAAATGCCAACTGTGAACCAGTATGCTACAAATTCCCTATTTTCTGATGAAGATGATAAGAACATGATTCATGATGATAGCAAAATGTTATTATTGCTTGCTTTACGTCCACCACTTCTGCTTAAATGTCATTGTTACCTATCTGTACAAGTTTTGTGTGGATATTGCTTTGCTGGTGACTCCTGTTATAAGACATCACTCTTAAGTGCTACATAACTAAGAATCAATAAGGAAGACGGTGCCCAGTTGGCACATGCATTCACAGTAACCCTCTGCTAGTTTGGATTTTAAGTTTACAGAATTGAAAGGGTTACACTTTAAAATCAACACACAGACACATACACACAAAATATAAAATGTTGCCATCCAGTTTCATTTGTTAAAATTAACTATATTAGTTAACATGACCAATAAATAAATAGCATTTATTAATGTTAATTAATATTAAGCTAAAAAAAGTATTCATATAAAGTTTATGTACTGTGAATTAACATGAACATGAACACAGTTCATGTGGGTGTACAGCAATACACAATAAAGTGCTCTATAAACGCTTCATTCTTTCAAAATATCTTTAAAAATCAAGTTGAGTATTTTAACGGGGTGATACATATATATAACTGATCTTAAAATTATGGTTTTCAGATGTTTTGAAGAGATAACAGTAACGTTTGTTTTGTTGTCAAAGTTTGTCTTAATTTTTTATTATTATGATTTTATATTCAATAAATAACACTATGTAAATATTGTCTATCAATGAAGATAAATTGATCATGCTAAAAAGTTGTATTTTTTTAAATCTTTTGCTATGTGACTGAATAGGACAAGTTCATGGTACAGTTAAGTAAAAAATAAATAAAAAACAACAACTGCAAAATACGAACAATGAAAGACTTAGTGACCCTTTATATTTTCTCAAAATATCAGACTCTCAAAGATCAGACATATTTATGTAATTACACTACATACAGTATGTGCATTTTGTTCAAAGATGGTCTGTAGAATGGCTCTCTACTCTGTCACCCTCTCTGCCTCTCACCCCTCCCCCCTGCAATAATGAGCTTCTCTGTGCCTGACTGAACGCACACACATACTGTAGAGACATTCACCAGAGTGACAGCAGGTTTCTGAGTTATCTTTTTAATTTTCTTTAATTCATTGAAGCTTGTATAAAATTTATATTTCCAGCACTTGCTCAGAATGATTAGATCTATGTGTGAAAAAAGTTTTAAAGAGTTTGGATGCTGCACTTTAAAGATATAAAAAATTAGGGTTATGTTTTTTACTACATCTTTAAAAAATCACCACGTCAACACCGTTCGAGATATCCAAAATCCGCTCGCAATTTAACATCTTCAGAATCTTCTCTTCATGTTAAAAAAGTTTGGTGTGAACAGCTGGTTGTTCTTAGGAGTAGTGTGAATTTGTTTACTACCTGATTTTTCAAAAAATCCACCTTCAAATCAAAATAGCCGGCTTTCTGTTGGTCTTAGCTAATGAGTTTGATTTAGAAAGTTGTCCAGATTGATGAGAACAATATAAGTACAGAGTTTGGTGACTGTAGGAAAAACTAACCCCCCAACTTTTGTCAAAAGATGGCGCTATAGAGTGCCTGCTCCACGCCCATTTATGACCTTTTGCCAGTGTCTAACTATCATTAATATTGATGTGTGTGTTGAGTTTCATGAAATTCTAAGCATGTTATCTGCCTCGAAAAGACAGGAATGTAATTTTAAAGTTTGACACGTTGCCATGGCAACAGTATTTGATTTATCATCGACCCCTTTACATATTCTTATCGGCCGTGTTTTGACATGATTTTGATGAAGTTTAAAGAAAATCGAGTAAAATTAAGAGGCTGATTTCAAAGCATTTTGAAAATGACACGTTTCCTGCTGCCAGTTGGTGGCGCTATAACTTTGACTCATAATAGTCACATTTATGGAATCGGCATCATACAACGAACAAACTGGTGAAGTTTCATCAGAATCAGGCAATGTGTGCAACAGTTATTAGACACTTCCTGTTTCTCATTTCTCGCCATAACTTTGTCGCCTTGCCACGGCCAAACCGTTCGAGATATCAAAAATCTCCTCGCAATTTAGCGTCCCCAATGTCTTGAGATCATGCTGACCGAGTTTGGTAACAATCCCATGGAATTCCTGGGAGGAGTACGTTAAATTCCAGAGCATGCGCTTTTTAAACAGCCCTAAATATCTCACTTCCTGTCAGGTGGAGCCTATGACATAGAGTACAAAAGTTGTTCAGCTCGATGAGTTCTATATGTGTACCGAGTTTCATATCAATACGCGCAAGTATGTGTGCGCAGTACATCAAGTTTTCAAACTGTGTTCCAGGGGGCGCTGTAGAGGGCCTGAACCACGCCCGGGTCCCAGCCTCTGTGGCGTCCTGATGGCCGCAGATTCCGACGTGTGTGCAAATTTTCAAGAGTTTTTGAGTATGTTAAGGCCCCCAAAAGTGCCCGGAAGGTGTAAAAAAAAAAAAAAAAAAAATTAAAGCTGCGAGCAGCGATGAACGGGCCCTCGCACCCGGGCTCACCGCCGACCGGTGGCTTCAGGAAAACAGCAAACGGTGGGCAGTATGCTTTTAATACAGTAAATGAAGGAGAAATATGTCAAAGTCACTTAAATGTGCCAAACTTGCCGCTGCCAGCTGGTGGCACAATGCCTATAACTGATTATTGGCATGTAGATGTGTTCAGGCCACCACTATTATCAAACATATGAAGTTTGGTGCAGATTGACCTTGGCATGTTTGAGTTAGTGAAATATATGAGATATCCTGCTGCCAACAGGTGGCGCTATGATAATATCTGAAAATTGGTCTTTAGGTGTCTTCAGGCCAGGACTCTTACCAAACCTGTGAATTTTGTGGCAGATCAGACATTTTCAGGCTAAGTTATAACCACTTCTATGTCTATGCAGAAACATCAAACTTTGTCAGGCCACCACGGACATGCCCTTTAATGAAAACTCAAGATCTTCACAATTTAACATCTCTAAGGCTTCAAGATCAGACTGACCAAATATAATGTTGATTTAACTAAATGCAATCAATGCAAGGACTTCAGATAAATGCCAACTGTGAACCAGTATGCTACAAATGATGATAAGAACATGATTCATGATGATAGCAAAATGTTATTATTGCTTCCTTTACATCCACCACTTCTGCTTAAATGTCATTGTTACCTATCTGTACAATTTTTGTGTGGATATTGCTTTGCTGGTGACTCCTGTTATAAGACATCACTCTTAAGTGCTACATAACTAAGAATCAATAAGGAAGACGGTGCCCAGTTGGCACATGCATTCACAGTAATCCTCTGCTAGTTTGGATTTTAAGTTTACAGAATTGAAAGGGTTACACTTTAAAATCAACACACAGACACATACACACAAAATATAAAATGTTGCCATCCAGTTTCATTTGTTAAAATTAACTATATTAGTTAACATGACCAATAAATAAATAGCATTTATTAATGTTAATTAATATTAAGCTAAAAAAAAGTATTCATATAAAGTTTATGTACTGTGAATTAACATGAACATGAACACAGTTCATGTGGGTGTACAGCAATACACAATAAAGTGCTCTATAAACTCTTCATTCTTTCAAAATATCTTTAAAAATCAAGTTTAGTATTTTAACGGGGTAATATATATATATACATTTATAACTGATCTTAAAATGATGGTTTTCAGATGTTTTGAAGAGATAACAGTAACTTTTGTTTTGTTGTCAAAGTTTGTCATAATTTTTTATTATTATTATTTTATATTCAATAAATAACACTATGTAAATATTGTCTATCAATGAAGATAAATTGATCATGCTAAAAAGTTGTATTTTTTTTAAATCTTTTGCTACGTGACTGAATAGGACAAGTTCATGGTACAGTTAAGTAAAAAATAAATAAAAAACAACAACTGCAAAATACGAACAATGAAAGACAAAGTGACCCTTTATATTTTCTCAAAATATCAGACTCTCAAAGATCAGACATATTTATGTAATTAAAATACATATGTGCATTTTTTGTTCAAAGATGGTCTGTAGGATGGTTCTCTACTCTGTCACCCTCTCTGCCTCTCACCCCTCCCCCCTGCAATAATGAGCTTCTCTGTGCCTGACTGAACGCACACACATACTGTAGAGACATTCACCAGAGTGACAGCAGGTTTCTGAGTTATTTTTTTAATTTTCTTTAATTCATTGAAGCTTGTATAAAATTTATATTTCCAGCACTTGCTCAGAATGATTAGATCTCTGTGTGAAAAAAGTTTTAAAGAGTTTGGATGCTGCACTTTAAAGATATAAAAAATTAGGGTTATGTTTTTTACTATATCTTTAAAAAATCACCACGTCAACACCGTTCGAGATATCCAAAATCCGCTCGCAATTTAACATCTTCAGAATCTTCTCTTCATGTTAAAAAAGTTTGGTGTGAACAGCTGGTTGTTCTTAGGAGTAGTGTGAATTTGTTTACTACCTGATTTTTCAAAAAAATCCACCTTCAAATCAAAATAGCCGGCTTTCTGTTGGTCTTAGCTAATGAGTTTGATTTAGAAAGTTGTCCAGATTGATGAGAACAATATATGTACAGAGTTTGGTGACTGTAGGAAAAACTAACCCCCCAACTTTTGTCAAAAGATGGCGCTATAGAGTGCCTGCTCCACGCCCATTTATGACCTTTTGCCAGTGTCTAACTATCATTAATATTGATGTGTGTGTTGAGTTTCATGAAATTCTAAGCATGTTATCTGCCTCGAAAAGACAGGAATGTAATTTTAAAGTTTGACACGTTGCCATGGCAACAGCATTTGATTTATCATCGACCCCTTTACATATTCTTTATCGGCCGTGTTTTGACATGATTTTGATGAAGTTTAAAGAAAATCGAGTAAAATTAAGAGGCTGATTTCAAAGCATTTTGAAAATGACACGTTTCCTGCTGCCAGTTGGTGGCGCTATAACTTTGACTCATAATAGTCACATTTATGGAATCGGCATCATACAAGGAACAAACTGGTGAAGTTCCATCAGAATCAGGCAATGTGTGCAACAGTTATTAGACACTTCCTGTTTCTCATTTCTCGCCATAACTTTGTCGCCTTGCCACGGCCAAACCGTTCGAGATATCAAAAATCTCCTCGCAATTTAGCGTCCCCAATGTCTTGAGATCATGCTGACCGAGTTTGGTGACAATCCCATGGAATTCCTGGGAGGAGTACGTTAAATTCCAGAGCATGCGCTTTTTAAACAGCCCTAAATATCTCACTTCCTGTTGCGTGGAGCCCATGACATAGAGTACAAAAGTTGTTCAGCTCGATGAGTTCTATATGTGTACCGAGTTTCATATCAATACGCGCAAGTATGTGTGCGCAGTACATCAAGTTTTCAAACTGTGTTCCAGGGGGCGCTGTAGAGGCCCTGAACCACGCCCGGGTCCCAGCCTCTGTGGCGTCCGGACGACGGCAGATTCCGACGTGTGTGCAAATTTTCAAGAGTTTTTGAGTATGTTAAGGCCCCCAAAAGTGCCCCAACGGTTGAAAAAATAAAAAAATAAAAAAAAAAACAAAAAAAATTAAAGCTGCAAGCAGCGATGAACGGGCCCTCGCACACGGGCTCACCGCCGACCGGTGGCTTTAGGAACACAGCAAATGGTGGGTAGTATGCTTTTAATACAGTAAAAATAGGAGAAATATGTCAAAGTCACTTAAATGTGCCAAATTTCCTGCTGCCAGCTGGTGGCGCTATGCCTATAACTGATTATTGGCATGTAGATGTGTTCAGGCCACCACTTTCATCAAACATATGAAGTTTGGTGCAGATTGACCTTGGTATGTTTGAGTTAGTGAAAGATATGATATATCCTGCTGCCAAGAGGTGGCGCTATGATAATATCTGAATATTGGCCTTTAGGTGTCTTCAGGCCAGGACTCTTACCAAACTTGTGAAGTTTGAGGCAGATCGGACATTTTATGCCTGAGTTATAACAACTTCTATGTCCATGGCGAAACATCAAACTTTGTCACGCCGCCACGGACACGCCCTTTAACGAAAACTCAAGATCTTTGCAATTTAACATCTCTAAGGCCTCTAGATCAGACTGACCAAATATAATGTTGATATCATTAAATCTCTAGGAGGAGTTTGATACAAGTCATTTCCTGTTGCCAACAGGTGGCGCTGTGATTATAATAGAATATTGGCCTTCAGATGTGTTCAGGCCAGGACTCTTATCGAATATGTGAAGTTTGAGGCAAATCGGACATTTTATGGCTGAGTTATAACAAGTTTTATATCCATGGCGAGACCTCGAAATTTGTCAGGCCGCCACGGACACGCCCTTTACCGAAAACTCAAGATCTTCACAATTTAACATCACTAAGGCCTTTATATTAGACTGACCTATTTTGGTGTTGATCTGTATAAATCTCTAGGAGGAGTTGGTTGTAGAGTACAGCGTGACACTTCCTGTTGCCAGCAGGTGGCGCTATGACTATAACTGAATATGGATATGTAGATGTCATCAGGTCAGGAGTGTTATCACACATGTGAAGTTTGGGACAGATCGGACATTTTATGCCTAAGTTATAGCAACTTCCTTTTTCATGGCGAAACATCGAAATTTGCGAGGCCGCCACGGACACGCCCTTCGATGAAAACTCTAGATCTTCACAATTTAACGTCACAAAGGGCTTTAGATTAGACTCACCAAATTTGCTGTTGATCGGAGTAAATCTCTAGGAGGAGTTCGTTCAAGTACCACGCCTGAAAATGGCAAAAATGACACAAATTTTGCTAAGAAAATTAATAATAACCGACTTCCTGTTGGGTTTCGGATTTTGTCCCAGGAGGCTTTTTTGTAGGTATTGGTGAGCTACATGTGTGTACCGATTTTCATGCATGTACGTGAATCACAGCTGAAAGCGCACACCGCGGAACGTGTAAAGGTGGCGCTATCGAGCCGTTTTGCCACACCCATCTCTGAAACCCATATCAGACGTCCATTTTCGCCAGGTTTGATGTGTGTGCAAAGTTTCATGAGTTTTCGGGTATGTTTAGGCCCTCAAAAATGCGATTCATTCCGGAGAAGAAGAATAATAATAATTAAAGCTGCGAGCAGCGATGAACGGGCCCTCGCACCCGGGCTCACCGCCGACCGGTGGCTTCAGGAAAACAGCAAACGGTGGGCAGTATGCTTTTAATACAGTAAATGTAGGAGAAATATGTCAAAGTCACTTAAATGTGCCAAACTTGCCGCTGCCAGCTGGTGGCGCTATGCCTATAACTGATTATTGGCATGTAGATGTGTTCAGGCCAGCACTATTATCAAACATATGAAGTTTGGTGCAGATTGACCTTGGTATGTTTGAGTTAGTGAAATATATGAGATATCCTGCTGCCAACAGGTGGCGCTATGATAATATCTGAATATTGGTCTTTAGGTGTCTTCAGGCCAGGACTCTTACCAAACCTGTGAATTTTGTGGCAGATCAGACATTTTCAGGCTAAGTTATATTCACTTCTATGTCTATGCAGAAACATCAAACTTTGTCAGTCCACCACGGACATGCCCTTTAATGAAAACTCAAGATCTTCACAATTTAACATCTCTAAGGCTTCAAGATCAGACTGAACAAATATAATGTTGATTTAACTAAATGCAATCAATGCAAGGACTTCAGATAAATGCCAACTGTGAACCAGTATGCTACAAATGATGATAAGAACATGATTCATGATGATAGCAAAATGTTATTATTGCTTCCTTTACATCCACCACTTCTGCTTAAATGTCTTTGTTACCTATCTGTACAATTTTTGTGTGGATATTGCTTTGCTGGTGACTCCTGTTATAAGACATCACTCTTAAGTGCTACATAACTAATAATCAATAAGGAAGATGGTGCCCAGTTGGCACATGCATTCACAGTAATCCTCTGCTAGTTTGGATTTTAAGTTTACAGAATTGAAAGGGTTACACTTTAAAATCAACACACAGACACATACACACAAAATATAAAATGTTGCCATCCAGTTTCATTTGTTAAAATTAACTATATTAGTTAACATGACCAATAAATAAATAGCATTTATTAATGTTAATTAATATTAAGCTAAAAAAAGTATTCATATAAAGTTTATGTACTGTGAATTAACATGAACATGAACACAGTTCATGTGGGTGTACAGCAATACACAATAAAGTGCTCTATAAACTCTTCATTCTTTCAAAATATCTTTAAAAATCAAGTTGAGTATTTTAACGGGGTAATATATATATATTTATAACTGATCTTAAAATTATGGTTTTCAGATGTTTTGAAGAGATAACAATAACGTTTGTTTTGTTGTCAAAGTTTGTCATATTTTTTTATTATTATTATTTTATATTCAATAAATAACACTATGTAAATATTGTCTATCAATGAAGATAAATTGATCATGCTAAAAAGTTGTATTTTTTTAAATCTTTTGCTATGTGACTGAATAGGACAAGTTCATGGTACAGTTAAGTAAAAAATAAATAAAAAACAACAACTGCAAAATACGAACAATGAAAGACAAAGTGACCTTTTATATTTTCTCAAAATATCAGACTCTCAAAGATCAGACATATTTATGTAATTAAAATACATATGTGCATTTTTTGTTCAAAGATGGTCTGTAGGATGGCTCTCTACTCTGTCACCCTCTCTGCCTCTCACCCCTCCCCCCTGCAATAATGAGCTTCTCTGTGCCTGACTGAACGCACACACATACTGTAGAGACATTCACCAGAGTGACAGCAGGATTCTGAGTTATTTTTTTAATTTTCTTTAATTCATTGAAGCTTGTATAAAATTTATATTTCCAGCACTTGCTCAGAATGATTAGATCTCTGTGTGAAAAAAGTTTTAAAGAGTTTGGATGCTGCACTTTAAAGATATAAAAAATTAGGGTTATGTTTTTTACTATATCTTTAAAAAATCACCACGTCAACACCGTTCGAGATATCCAAAATCCGCTCGCAATTTAACATCTTCAGAATCTTCTCTTCATGTTAAAAAAGTTTGGTGTGAACAGCTGGTTGTTCTTAGGAGTAGTGTGAATTTGTTTACTACCTGATTTTTCAAAAAATCCACATTCAAATCAAAATAGCCGGCTTTCTGTTGGTCTTAGCTAATGAGTTTGATTTAGAAAGTTGTCCAGATTGATGAGAACAATATATGTACAGAGTTTGGTGACTGTAGGAAAAACTAACCCCCAAACTTTTGTCAAAAGATGGCGCTATAGAGTGCCTGCTCCACGCCCATTTATGACCTTTTGCCAGTGTCTAACTATCATTAATATTGATGTGTGTGTTGAGTTTCATGAAATTCTAAGCATGTTATCTGCCTCGAAAAGACAGGAATGTAATTTTAAAGTTTGACACATTGCCATGGCAACAGCATTTGATTTATCATCGACCCCTTTACATATTCTTATCGGCCGTGTTTTGACATGATTTTGATGAAGTTTAAAGAAAATCGAGTAAAATTAAGAGGCTGATTTCAAAGCATTTTGAAAATGACACGTTTCCTGCTGCCAGTTGGTGGCGCTATAACTTTGACTCATAATAGTCATATTTATGGAATCGGCATCATACAAGGAACAAACTGGTGAAGTTTCATCAGAATCAGGCAATGTGTGCAACAGTTATTAGACACTTCCTGTTTCTCATTTCTCGCCATAACTTTGTCGCCTTGCCACGGCCAAACCGTTCGAGATATCAAAAATCTCCTCGCAATTTAGCGTCCCCAATGCCTTGAGATCATGCTGACCGAGTTTGGTGACAATCCCATGGAATTCCTGGGAGGAGTACGTTAAATTCCAGAGCATGCGCTTTTTAAACAGCCCTAAATATCTCACTTCCTGTTGCGTGGAGCCCATGACATAGAGTACAAAAGTTGTTCAGCTCGATGAGTTCTATATGTGTACCGAGTTTCATATGAGTACGTGCAAGTATGTGTGCGCAGTACATCAAGTTTTCAAACTGTGTTCCAGGGGGCGCTGTAGATGCCCTGAACCACGCCCGGGTCCCAGCCTCTGTGGCGTCCGGACGACGGCAGATTCCAACGTGTGTGCAAATTTTCAAGAGTTTTTGAGTATGTTAAGGCCCCCAAAAGTGCCCCAACGGTTGAAAAAAAATAAAAAAAAAAAAAAAAAAAAAACAAATAAGAATCCTTAGAAGAACAATAGGGCCTTCGCCCTTTTGGGCTCGGGCCCTAATTAAAGCTGCAAGCAGCGATGACCGGGCCCTCGCCATATGCGCAGTCACCATCCCGATAGCATCAGGAAAACGGTGCCCAGTTGGCACATGCATTCACAGTAACCCTCTGCCAGTTTGGATTTAAAGTTTACAGAATTGAAAGGGTTAATTAAAATCAACACACAGACACATACACACAATATTTAAAATTTTGCCATCCAGTTTAATTTGTTAACATTAACTATATTAGTTAACATGAACAATAATTAAATAGCATTTATTAATGTTAATTAATATTAAGCTAAAAAAAGTATTCATATATTATTAAAAGGTACATTGGTACATTTATTTATATTTGTTAAAAATATTTGTGGGTTCATGTATTAATAATACATAATAAGGGTATTCTTAAGGCATTATAATGAATGCATAATAAATTATAAAAAACCTTATAATATGTTGTATCATCTCATGAGCATTCATAAGAACAGTTTCAATGTATTAGAATTTTTACTTTTTTTATTATAGCTTTTATGAGTATGATTACCTCTTCATAGTTATAATGTATAAGTCTCATATTTTGCCATCTTACTGATGTCACTTTACTTAAATCATACAAAGACCACTTATAAGTAATAATAATAATAATTCTCAAATAGCCATTAGATCAGGTATCAGATCAGATGAATGTATAATATGATCAGTTTAATTATTTTGATGGTACCCGTTAGACAGCTTTTTATAAGTAACTCTGCAACTGCATGTCAGCTAGCAGTAATTATTATTTGTTGTGGTAAATATATGCTAACACTGTATTTAGACAGTTCCCCAAAAGACAAACTGATTATAAGTAACTTTGCAAGAACATGAACCTTCTACTTAGCCTAACATTAAACTAAGTCTACACTGTAAGGAGTGTTAGTTGGTGAGAGTTAGTTGTTAATAGTCAATAGAATAGAGTATAATGTAAACAAAATAAATCTAATATGATATAGTCCATTACAAATGAAGTAGGTTTAAAATGGTGTCTACTGTGTGTTATAAATAATCATAATCTTAAAAGTTATAACCTCTAATATTTAAGTATTATAATGTATGATAATTGTTGTTATGAATATTCATTGGATGATATAATATATTATACGTTTTTTTATAATGCATTATGCATTCATTATAATGCATTAGAAATACCCTTATAATAGGGGCTTCATAGAAAGTGTTACCAAATCAGTGAGAGACAAACAAAACATTTCATAATTTTTCATTAAAAAATAACTATTTTTTATGCTTTTTAGTGTTTATTTTAAAATTATGTAAAAGTATTCTGACAGTTCAGTACAGTACATAACAACTCCAAATAAATCTATGCATTTGTTTCCTTGTTGCACATTGAGAATGAACAGAATAGGATTAGAGGTAAAAAATATTCCTTATCATACGAGGACCTCTGGTGTTCATCCCTTGTATTACAGTCTTCATTTCTCCCTCTCTCACTTCTGGATACTTTTAATGTTTTTGGGGCCTCTGAGCATGATACAATTTTGATACCAAGCGTATTTTCTAGGAATGATTTGTTCTTCATATATACAAAGTTTTGAAGAGTTGGTATTAGGCACTTTAAAGATATATGAAAATGAATGCTACTTTTTTTTTACTGTGACTTTAAAAAATCACCACATCAACACCATTCAAGATATCCCAAATCCGCTCACAATTTAGCATTTTGAGTATATTCTTATCATGTTGACAAAGTTTGGTGTGAACTTCTTATTTCTGCTTTGTTTAGTATGATTTTATTTACAGCCTGATTTTTCCAAAAATCCACATTCAAATAAAAATAGCCAACTTCCTGTTTATTATAGCTAATGAGTGTTAATTAGAAAGTTGTCCGGCTTGATGAGACCAATATATGTACCGAGTTTGGTGACTGTTGGCAAAACTAAACCCCCAACTTTGGTCAAAAGGTGGCGCTATAGAGTGCCTCCTCCACGCCCATTTATGGGCTTTTATCAGTGTCTAAATATCATTAATACAGATGTGTGTGTTGAGTTTCATGAAATTCTAAGTATTTTAAGTGGCTCGAAAACACAAAAAACTAAAGTTAAAGTTTGACACGTTGCCATGGCAACATGATAAAAGTTATTGATAATGCCCTTCACGGATTGTCATCGGCCGTGTTTCGACATTATTGGGATGAAGTTTGAAGCAAATTGACAAAAATTAAGAGGCTGATTTAAAAGCATTTAGAAAACGTTGCGCTTTCTGCTGCCAGTTGGTGGCGCTATAACTTTGACTCATAATAGTCACATCTCTGTGATTGGCTTCATACGATGAACAAAATGCTGAAGTTTGGTCAAAATCAGACAACGTGTGTCAAAGTTATTAGACACTTCCTGTTTCTCATTTCTCGCCATAACTTTGTCGCCCCGCCACGGCCAAACCGTTCGAGATATCCAAAATCCCCTGGCAATTTTGCGTCCCCAATGTCTTGAGGTCATGCTGACCGAGTTTGGTGGCCATCAGTGGAAAGGCTTAGGAGGAGTATTTCAAATTCCATTGCATGCGCTTTTTAGACATCCCTGAATAGCTGACTTCCTGTTAGGCGAAGCACTGACTTTGAGCATGAACGCTGTTCAGACCGATGAGGTCTATAAGTGTATGAATTTTGACAACTGTAGGTCATCCGGTGTGTGCTCCAGAGTCCCTGAAAAGTCGCAATTTTTAACGTGATGCCACGCCCCCCCCAGGTGACCCCCCCATGTCAAAGTTTGTCCGGCCCTGATGGCCGCAGGTTCCAATGTGTGTGCAAAGTTTCAAGAGTTTTCGTGTATGTTAAGGGCCCCGAAATGACCCAAAACATTGATGAAATAATAATAATAATAATAATAATAATAATAATAATCCTTAGAAAAACAATAGGGCCTTCGCCCTTTTGGGCTCGGGCCCTAATTAAAGCTGCGAGCAGCGATGAACGGGCCCTCGCACCCGGGCTCACCGCCGACCGGTGGCTTCAGGAAAACAGCAAACGGTGGGCAGTATGCTTTTAATACAGTAAATGTAGGAGAAATATGTCAAAGTCACTTAAATGTGCCAAACTTGCCGCTGCCAGCTGGTGGCGCTATGCCTATAACTGATTATTGGCATGTAGATGTGTTCAGGCCAGCACTATTATCAAACATATGAAGTTTGGTGCAGATTGACCTTGGTATGTTTGAGTTAGTGAAATATATGATATATCCTGCTGCCAACAGTGTTGGGAAAGTTCATTTTCTACATGAACTAGTTCAAAGTTCAGTTCACACATTTTAAAATGAACTAGTTCAGTTCATAGTTCATAATTCAAATTTTTTGAACTAAGTTCGCAGGTTCCAAAATGAACTAGTTCATAGTTCTTTTATTTTTACGCGGAGTTGCTTCTTGAGACCCGACGGGCACAGTTTACACAAAAAGGTAAGATTTTTCCCACCTGGATCATCACTGACCTTTTCAAAAAATTATTTTAAGTGGACATATGAAGTTTCATTCATCATTGAGACAGAAGTAGTGCCGCTGCCTTCATCGGATTTTGCCTCTATTCATTTTTCGCAATTTGATGACGCATGCGCGGTGCGACTCTGTGGCGGCTGGTGTTGCCAGATCTGGTCTTTTCCCCTATATAATAAGGCCCGTTGTAGATTGTGTTGTAGCGGTTGTAGCCTAGATATTGTGCAGTCAGTGGTTATAGCCGGGATTTTGCCTGGCTCCATAGAAATCTGGCACTCTTTAGAACAAAATTGAACTACGAGAGAACGACGTTCATAAACGCCAGAATGAGCGCGTTCACGTTCACGTTCATCAGGCAGATATACAGCACGTTCAGTTCACGTTCACCCAGAATATGAACGAGTTCATGAACGATCGTTCAATGAACTCGTTCAGGCACAACACTGGCTGCCAACAGGTGGCGCTATGATAATATCTGAATATTGGTCTTTAGGTGTCTTCAGGCCAGGACTCTTACCAAACCTGTGAATTTTGTGGCAGATCAGACATTTTCAGGCTAAGTTATAACCACTTCTATGTCTATGCAGAAACATCAAACTTTGTCAGGCCACCACGGACATGCCCTTTAATGAAAACTCAAGATCTTCACAATTTAACATCTCTAAGGCCTCAAGATCAGACTGACCAAATATAATGTTGATTTAACTAAA
This sequence comes from Garra rufa, assembly GCF_049309525.1. Lineage (NCBI taxonomy): Eukaryota > Metazoa > Chordata > Actinopteri > Cypriniformes > Cyprinidae > Garra > Garra rufa. The sequence continues at coordinate 11,818,057 of NW_027394278.1, read as the reverse complement.
TGCAATCAATGCAAGGACTTCAGATAAATGCCAACTGTGAACCAGTATGCTACAAATTCCCTATTTTCTGATGAAGATGATAAGAACATGATTCATGATGATAGCAAAATGTTATTATTGCTTGCTTTACGTCCACCACTTCTGCTTAAATGTCATTGTTACCTATCTGTACAAGTTTTGTGTGGATATTGCTTTGCTGGTGACTCCTGTTATAAGACATCACTCTTAAGTGCTACATAACTAAGAATCAATAAGGAAGACGGTGCCCAGTTGGCACATGCATTCACAGTAACCCTCTGCTAGTTTGGATTTTAAGTTTACAGAATTGAAAGGGTTACACTTTAAAATCAACACACAGACACATACACACAAAATATAAAATGTTGCCATCCAGTTTCATTTGTTAAAATTAACTATATTAGTTAACATGACCAATAAATAAATAGCATTTATTAATGTTAATTAATATTAAGCTAAAAAAAGTATTCATATAAAGTTTATGTACTGTGAATTAACATGAACATGAACACAGTTCATGTGGGTGTACAGCAATACACAATAAAGTGCTCTATAAACGCTTCATTCTTTCAAAATATCTTTAAAAATCAAGTTGAGTATTTTAACGGGGTGATACATATATATAACTGATCTTAAAATTATGGTTTTCAGATGTTTTGAAGAGATAACAGTAACGTTTGTTTTGTTGTCAAAGTTTGTCTTAATTTTTTATTATTATGATTTTATATTCAATAAATAACACTATGTAAATATTGTCTATCAATGAAGATAAATTGATCATGCTAAAAAGTTGTATTTTTTTAAATCTTTTGCTATGTGACTGAATAGGACAAGTTCATGGTACAGTTAAGTAAAAAATAAATAAAAAACAACAACTGCAAAATACGAACAATGAAAGACTTAGTGACCCTTTATATTTTCTCAAAATATCAGACTCTCAAAGATCAGACATATTTATGTAATTACACTACATACAGTATGTGCATTTTGTTCAAAGATGGTCTGTAGAATGGCTCTCTACTCTGTCACCCTCTCTGCCTCTCACCCCTCCCCCCTGCAATAATGAGCTTCTCTGTGCCTGACTGAACGCACACACATACTGTAGAGACATTCACCAGAGTGACAGCAGGTTTCTGAGTTATCTTTTTAATTTTCTTTAATTCATTGAAGCTTGTATAAAATTTATATTTCCAGCACTTGCTCAGAATGATTAGATCTATGTGTGAAAAAAGTTTTAAAGAGTTTGGATGCTGCACTTTAAAGATATAAAAAATTAGGGTTATGTTTTTTACTACATCTTTAAAAAATCACCACGTCAACACCGTTCGAGATATCCAAAATCCGCTCGCAATTTAACATCTTCAGAATCTTCTCTTCATGTTAAAAAAGTTTGGTGTGAACAGCTGGTTGTTCTTAGGAGTAGTGTGAATTTGTTTACTACCTGATTTTTCAAAAAATCCACCTTCAAATCAAAATAGCCGGCTTTCTGTTGGTCTTAGCTAATGAGTTTGATTTAGAAAGTTGTCCAGATTGATGAGAACAATATAAGTACAGAGTTTGGTGACTGTAGGAAAAACTAACCCCCCAACTTTTGTCAAAAGATGGCGCTATAGAGTGCCTGCTCCACGCCCATTTATGACCTTTTGCCAGTGTCTAACTATCATTAATATTGATGTGTGTGTTGAGTTTCATGAAATTCTAAGCATGTTATCTGCCTCGAAAAGACAGGAATGTAATTTTAAAGTTTGACACGTTGCCATGGCAACAGTATTTGATTTATCATCGACCCCTTTACATATTCTTATCGGCCGTGTTTTGACATGATTTTGATGAAGTTTAAAGAAAATCGAGTAAAATTAAGAGGCTGATTTCAAAGCATTTTGAAAATGACACGTTTCCTGCTGCCAGTTGGTGGCGCTATAACTTTGACTCATAATAGTCACATTTATGGAATCGGCATCATACAACGAACAAACTGGTGAAGTTTCATCAGAATCAGGCAATGTGTGCAACAGTTATTAGACACTTCCTGTTTCTCATTTCTCGCCATAACTTTGTCGCCTTGCCACGGCCAAACCGTTCGAGATATCAAAAATCTCCTCGCAATTTAGCGTCCCCAATGTCTTGAGATCATGCTGACCGAGTTTGGTAACAATCCCATGGAATTCCTGGGAGGAGTACGTTAAATTCCAGAGCATGCGCTTTTTAAACAGCCCTAAATATCTCACTTCCTGTCAGGTGGAGCCTATGACATAGAGTACAAAAGTTGTTCAGCTCGATGAGTTCTATATGTGTACCGAGTTTCATATCAATACGCGCAAGTATGTGTGCGCAGTACATCAAGTTTTCAAACTGTGTTCCAGGGGGCGCTGTAGAGGCCCTGAACCACGCCCGGGTCCCAGCCTCTGTGGCGTCCTGATGGCCGCAGATTCCGACGTGTGTGCAAATTTTCAAGAGTTTTTGAGTATGTTAAGGCCCCCAAAAGTGCCCGGAAGGTGTAAAAAAAAAAAAAAAAAAAATTAAAGCTGCGAGCAGCGATGAACGGGCCCTCGCACCCGGGCTCACCGCCGACCGGTGGCTTCAGGAAAACAGCAAACGGTGGGCAGTATGCTTTTAATACAGTAAATGAAGGAGAAATATGTCAAAGTCACTTAAATGTGCCAAACTTGCCGCTGCCAGCTGGTGGCACAATGCCTATAACTGATTATTGGCATGTAGATGTGTTCAGGCCACCACTATTATCAAACATATGAAGTTTGGTGCAGATTGACCTTGGCATGTTTGAGTTAGTGAAATATATGAGATATCCTGCTGCCAACAGGTGGCGCTATGATAATATCTGAAAATTGGTCTTTAGGTGTCTTCAGGCCAGGACTCTTACCAAACCTGTGAATTTTGTGGCAGATCAGACATTTTCAGGCTAAGTTATAACCACTTCTATGTCTATGCAGAAACATCAAACTTTGTCAGGCCACCACGGACATGCCCTTTAATGAAAACTCAAGATCTTCACAATTTAACATCTCTAAGGCTTCAAGATCAGACTGACCAAATATAATGTTGATTTAACTAAATGCAATCAATGCAAGGACTTCAGATAAATGCCAACTGTGAACCAGTATGCTACAAATGATGATAAGAACATGATTCATGATGATAGCAAAATGTTATTATTGCTTCCTTTACATCCACCACTTCTGCTTAAATGTCATTGTTACCTATCTGTACAATTTTTGTGTGGATATTGCTTTGCTGGTGACTCCTGTTATAAGACATCACTCTTAAGTGCTACATAACTAAGAATCAATAAGGAAGACGGTGCCCAGTTGGCACATGCATTCACAGTAATCCTCTGCTAGTTTGGATTTTAAGTTTACAGAATTGAAAGGGTTACACTTTAAAATCAACACACAGACACATACACACAAAATATAAAATGTTGCCATCCAGTTTCATTTGTTAAAATTAACTATATTAGTTAACATGACCAATAAATAAATAGCATTTATTAATGTTAATTAATATTAAGCTAAAAAAAAGTATTCATATAAAGTTTATGTACTGTGAATTAACATGAACATGAACACAGTTCATGTGGGTGTACAGCAATACACAATAAAGTGCTCTATAAACTCTTCATTCTTTCAAAATATCTTTAAAAATCAAGTTTAGTATTTTAACGGGGTAATATATATATATACATTTATAACTGATCTTAAAATGATGGTTTTCAGATGTTTTGAAGAGATAACAGTAACTTTTGTTTTGTTGTCAAAGTTTGTCATAATTTTTTATTATTATTATTTTATATTCAATAAATAACACTATGTAAATATTGTCTATCAATGAAGATAAATTGATCATGCTAAAAAGTTGTATTTTTTTTAAATCTTTTGCTACGTGACTGAATAGGACAAGTTCATGGTACAGTTAAGTAAAAAATAAATAAAAAACAACAACTGCAAAATACGAACAATGAAAGACAAAGTGACCCTTTATATTTTCTCAAAATATCAGACTCTCAAAGATCAGACATATTTATGTAATTAAAATACATATGTGCATTTTTTGTTCAAAGATGGTCTGTAGGATGGTTCTCTACTCTGTCACCCTCTCTGCCTCTCACCCCTCCCCCCTGCAATAATGAGCTTCTCTGTGCCTGACTGAACGCACACACATACTGTAGAGACATTCACCAGAGTGACAGCAGGTTTCTGAGTTATTTTTTTAATTTTCTTTAATTCATTGAAGCTTGTATAAAATTTATATTTCCAGCACTTGCTCAGAATGATTAGATCTCTGTGTGAAAAAAGTTTTAAAGAGTTTGGATGCTGCACTTTAAAGATATAAAAAATTAGGGTTATGTTTTTTACTATATCTTTAAAAAATCACCACGTCAACACCGTTCGAGATATCCAAAATCCGCTCGCAATTTAACATCTTCAGAATCTTCTCTTCATGTTAAAAAAGTTTGGTGTGAACAGCTGGTTGTTCTTAGGAGTAGTGTGAATTTGTTTACTACCTGATTTTTCAAAAAAATCCACCTTCAAATCAAAATAGCCGGCTTTCTGTTGGTCTTAGCTAATGAGTTTGATTTAGAAAGTTGTCCAGATTGATGAGAACAATATATGTACAGAGTTTGGTGACTGTAGGAAAAACTAACCCCCCAACTTTTGTCAAAAGATGGCGCTATAGAGTGCCTGCTCCACGCCCATTTATGACCTTTTGCCAGTGTCTAACTATCATTAATATTGATGTGTGTGTTGAGTTTCATGAAATTCTAAGCATGTTATCTGCCTCGAAAAGACAGGAATGTAATTTTAAAGTTTGACACGTTGCCATGGCAACAGCATTTGATTTATCATCGACCCCTTTACATATTCTTTATCGGCCGTGTTTTGACATGATTTTGATGAAGTTTAAAGAAAATCGAGTAAAATTAAGAGGCTGATTTCAAAGCATTTTGAAAATGACACGTTTCCTGCTGCCAGTTGGTGGCGCTATAACTTTGACTCATAATAGTCACATTTATGGAATCGGCATCATACAAGGAACAAACTGGTGAAGTTCCATCAGAATCAGGCAATGTGTGCAACAGTTATTAGACACTTCCTGTTTCTCATTTCTCGCCATAACTTTGTCGCCTTGCCACGGCCAAACCGTTCGAGATATCAAAAATCTCCTCGCAATTTAGCGTCCCCAATGTCTTGAGATCATGCTGACCGAGTTTGGTGACAATCCCATGGAATTCCTGGGAGGAGTACGTTAAATTCCAGAGCATGCGCTTTTTAAACAGCCCTAAATATCTCACTTCCTGTTGCGTGGAGCCCATGACATAGAGTACAAAAGTTGTTCAGCTCGATGAGTTCTATATGTGTACCGAGTTTCATATCAATACGCGCAAGTATGTGTGCGCAGTACATCAAGTTTTCAAACTGTGTTCCAGGGGGCGCTGTAGAGGCCCTGAACCACGCCCGGGTCCCAGCCTCTGTGGCGTCCGGACGACGGCAGATTCCGACGTGTGTGCAAATTTTCAAGAGTTTTTGAGTATGTTAAGGCCCCCAAAAGTGCCCCAACGGTTGAAAAAATAAAAAAATAAAAAAAAAAACAAAAAAAATTAAAGCTGCGAGCAGCGATGAACGGGCCCTCGCACCCGGGCTCACCGCCGACCGGTGGCTTCAGGAAATCAGCAAACGGTGGGCAGTATGCTTTTAATACAGTAAATATAGAAAAAATCTGTCATAAGTCATTTAAATGTGCCAAACTTGCTGCTGAAAGATGGTGGCGCTACGCCTGTAACTAATTATTGGCATGTAGATGTGTTCAGGCCATCACTATTATCAAACATATGAAGTTTGGTGCAGATTGACCTTGGTATGTTTGAGTTAGTGAAAGATATGATATATCCTGCTGCCAACAAGTGGCGCTATGATAATATCTGAATATTGGTCTTTAGGTGTCTTCAGGCCAGGACTCTTACCAAACCTGTGAATTTTGTGGCAGATCAGACATTTTATGGCTAAGTTATAACAACTCAATGAAAACTCAAGATCTTCACAATTTAACATCTCTAAGGCCTCAAGATCAGACTGACCAAATATAATGTTGATTTAATTAAATGCAATCAATGCAAGGACTTCAGATAATGCCAACTGTGAACCAATATGCTAAATTTTCCCTATACTCTGATGATGATGATAAGAACATGTAATTCATGATGATAACAAAATGTTATTATTGCTTGCTTTACGTCCACCACTTCTGCTTAAATGTCATCGTTACCTATCTGTACAATTTTTGTGTGGATATTGCTTTGCTGGTGACTCCTCCTGTTATAAGACATCACTCTTAAGCGCTACATAACTAAGAATCAATAAGGAAGACGGTGCCCAGTTGGCACATGCATTCACAGTAACCCTCTGCTAGTTTGGATTTAAAGTTTACAGAATTGAAAGGGTTAGACTTTAAAATCAACACACAGACACATACACACAAAATATAAAATGTTGCCATTCAGTTTTATTTGTTAGCATTAACTATATTAGTTAACATGACCAATAAATAAATAGCATTTATTAATGTTAATTAATATTAAGCTAAAAAAGTATTCATATATAATTTATGTACTGTGAATTAACATGAACATGAACACAGTTCATGGGGGTGTACAGCAATACACAATAAAGTGCTCTATAAACGCTTCATTCTTTCAAAATATCTTTAAAAACAAGTTGAGTATTGAAAGGGGCGATATATATATATATATATATATATATATATATATATAT
>NW_027394278.1:11793352-11810751 GCF_049309525.1 Garra rufa | reverse complement strand
GCATTATTTGTGAACAGAATGAATGCTTTATTAAGTTTACACCATTCAGGTAAATCCATGACAGATCATGTGCACAAACGCTTTTCATCATAAACATTTACCATGTCAAAAATATATCTCTGACCATAATTCATGAACAGAAAAGATGTACTTACCTGTAAAACACAGAAATTAACCTGGCTGCACTTCAAACAACCACTACACTAAAGAGAAACCAAATGAAACACTGCCATCAGACTGGATTCTCTACTCTGGTGTTCAAGCAGTAACGTCCATCACAACAACACTCTGACGAAACAGAAACATGACTGAAACTTGCTTCCTGGACAAGAAACTGAAAATGAATAAAAGTATTGACTTCCAGAAAAATAGATCATATTTGTGTCTCTTCCAGACAGATGCAATGCAAACATTTTGTTCATTTAGCACAGGCTACATGTTCACCTTCACTCTGTTTTTCACCTGACCACACCTGTCATCTTGCAGTAACTCTGCATTCCTGATGAGTCACTTCAATTGTAACATAAATCCACACTTACATTTAAAAATAATTAAAAGGTAGCTGTGGGGTATTCGAGAAAGCAGGTTATGTGACATACCCGGCTATGTTTAACAGTAAGTAAGCGAATGAACTCTGATTCTGTTCCAAAAACAAAGGTAACTTGCAGGGTATTTAAGTAGCCATAGCAATTCTCACGCATGCATGAGCTGCTGACGAGACTTAAGTAGGAGTGACACCTATTTACACTATTATAATAAGGCAATATTTAGTTTATTCTAATTCATTCTGATCACACATAGTGGGCCTACATTCAAACGTTTTTGCAAAGGGCGTGTTCTATGCTATATTGTATTTCTATAATAAAAACTAAACACACACACACACACACACAAAAAAATTATAAACCTATACAGCCAAATTCACAAGCAAAAACTGTAGTGCAACTTTTGTTTGGACAAGGACAAAGAGAAATGTATTAAAACCATATTGTTAAGTAGCCTAAATGAAACCATGTAGTTAGATTCACTCAACAATACAAACACAAATAATTATCAGTCACGCCATCCCTTCAAACCAGCACTTCTCACAATATTATATTTAGTTAGTTTGTATGGAACATTCTATTATTGGATAAATACTGCTACATTACAAATAAATGGACGTAAAATGACTTTAAACATAATGTAAAGCCAACTTTCTGGGCCATTTCCAAAAAAAAAGTGTAAATATCTGGATCTGTATTGTTTTTACCCTGCTGAAAAAACAGCTAAAACCAGCCTAGGCTGGTTGGCTGGTCTTAGCTGGTTTAGGCTGGGAGACCAGTTGGTTTTAGCTGGTCTCCCAGGCTGGTTTCAGCTGGTGGTTTCCCAGCCTGACCAGGCTTGGAAAGTGGCCAAAACCCTTCTAAAACCAGCCTGGGCTGGTTTTAGCTGTTTTTTTTCACCAGGGTACAACAGTAGGTACTTTGTCCACTGGCGTATGTTTGGCTACCTGTTTGTCAGAGCAGATCAGAAAGGGTGGTCGGACTGTTTAAAACTATTGATACATCCTACCTGGACACTGACAGGGACTAAGATCTGTGAAGAATAACAGAGAAGCAGAGCTTCTGTACTCACCTAACCAACACTGCCACCTACATCCCATATTGAGAAAAACAATGCCTGCTGCAATGGAAAGATAGACCATGTAGGGTCCCAGGAAATTATCATCTTTTATACATTGTAATGAGATCTAATTAATAATCAAAGCCTTTGCATTTGGCTGTTAATAACCTGACCCAGAGACAAAACGGAAAAACTTTTATAGATTACTGTAAGTTTTTATGGTTTTATGATGACTTGATATTTTCTGAACTATATTAACTGCATAAAGTGGATTGAAACCTCCATGCTGTTTTGTTAGTGAAAAATGTGACAAAAGAAACTAAATTGAAAGTTAAGATTTTCACACTTTTAATGTGACCAAAAAAAAAAAAAAAAAAAACAGTAAAAGATGTTACTCTTCTTTCTAAATATTGCACATTAAAAACAAACTTGTGCAATAATTATCTAGTAAAGATACATTTTTAACATAACCTTTCAGATCACAGTTGTTCCTCCTCAGGACTACTTCTAATTTGTTCAGTGTCAAACTTTAGTATACTTCAGTGATTTAAAACAGTGTTTTGCTCCTCTTTGACTAAGGAGTGAATCTGGGGATTTTCAGTAACAGCAGGAGCTAGACTTATATATTGTGGCAGCGCATTTTGTGACTGTTTTTCAACTAGCTTCTTCAAAGACAAATCAATTGATTTTAGGGTGCTGTTGATGGTATTAAACTGGTTTGCCAGAACTTCAAATAACTGCATCTGGTCTGTATTCTCAGTCTCTTCTGAGGCAACATGGTTCTGGCATTCAGCAGGAGAATCACTGAAGTTCAGCTGAGCTGCTGTTGCTGCTACTTCACTCACTGCTTCATCTGTGGTCTGATCCGCCTCCTCTATGACAGGAGATGCTGTAGGATCTGTAGCATCAGTGGAAGGCCCAGGTGAATCTTAATTTGGGGGAAAAAACAAAGAGATAAGAGACAAAGTCTGATTTTTTAAAATTTTAAAATCTTCAAAGGCCAATGGTTACTGTTCAGCTTCAAATATTCTTTTTCTAATTAGAAGCAAAAACTACAGATGTGAAAATGACCAAAGATCTTGATAGTCTAATAAAATAAGAGATGGTAAAAATCATAAAGTTTAAATTAAAAGAAATAACTTGACAGAAAATAAAAGAGCTCACTAACCTCTAGCACTGGCAGTAAATTCTACCGGTTTTGTTGTCTTTTTACTCAGCGTTTGAGGTAAAATCACAGATTCTCTCCTGTTCTGTGCCGAAATGAAAGGATAAGATTAAAGCAATGCTTCATGTGTTAATGGATGATATGTGGGCACAGTATTTGGGTACATTTCAGTAACTGAGGGAGAAGGTGAAAAATAAAGTTAGTTATTTGGAATAATTGTATATATTTAGTCATTTTTATATAAGGACTCCCTCGGAATGTGAGCAGAATTTAAGCAGTCTACTGCTGTTATGACCTCCCGTCAATAATAATATAAATGTACGTATTTCTATTTATATCCCTTAAAGGGGTCATCGGATGCAAAACTATCTTTTACATGTTGTTTGAACATTAATGTGTTGACAGTTTGTGTACACAACCACCCTACAATGATAAAAATCCACCCAACATTTTTTTAATCTTTAAAAGTAATATCACCTTTTTAAATTCTCAGCTTCTTGTCATTGTGACGAAACAGTTGATTGACATGAGTGCCTTACTTTAGACCCGCCTTCACCAAATTGAAACAGTCCGAATATGATCTCCATTGTGTGACTCATAGGAAGACTCTAATTGTGCGATTGAGGTGTTCTGTTGTTGGATGTCATAATAAACATAGCAGTCATCATTTACTCCCTACATCTGAGCCGCTGAAGAGGCAGAGGACAACGTTACTTTTGTTTTTAAAAGGAAAGCGTCCATCTATGTTCGTGTGAATCATTCATAATGCAGCTTCACCCACAGCAGAAGTGAGTATAAGGGTTTTTTTTATGCATCTTTGCAAATGGCCTTTCTTAAAATTGTGCTTCTTGGCAAGTTTCACAGATAAACGCAGCTAAATGTGGCTAAAGTAAACATTACAGCTCATAATCCAACATCAGAGAGGGGCGGGGCAAGCAGAGCTCATTTGCATTTAAAGGGCCCATACGATAAAATGAGCTGATATTTTGCAGAGCTGATTTTGACAAGGTAAAAGGGTGTTTTTACACTACTATTGAGAATTTTTAACCAAAGTATATTATAGAGTTTTCATTAAGACCCTAAAGAATCATATGAACTTGTGAAAAATGGGCATCCGATGACCCCTTTCAAAAAATAGCAATACATCATGTGCTAAACTCAGCTCTCTACAATAGGATAATACACATGCCATAATAATTTACAATTGATCAATAAATGCACATCTTACCATTTTGACTCTCTCAGCAACAGATACAGACTCATCTGAAGAACTGTCTGTTTGTAGTAGAAAACACAAACCATAAACATTTTTAGAGTCAATGGAGATGACCACATAAGCAGAAATGCTAACAATGAGAGACAAAGCTCTTTGGAAAACCTAGACACGGCAATCTGGCTTAATATGTGCAAAACATCCTTAAGGAAGAATAGTAGGGATCAGAGAAGTGAAGAACATGTGGTAAACAGTAGATAGTGAGACAGAGAATACGAACTAATTAATCTGAAATGAAAACGTTGATTCAAACTTACCCGGCTGGATTGTTTGCTCTTCAATTCCACACACTGGTATTTCCAGAGTCTTGGAAAACAGTCTTTTCCAGGACTCTGGAAAACCTTTTAAGGAGTTCATTAATTCACTCCTTCTTGTTACATTTTGCACTGAGTTTGCACCATCTCTATCCATCTGCTTCACCTATGGTAAAAATACAATGGTAGTGTTGATTTTAAAACATCTCAGCATAATATTGATAACTTAACGGATCCTTCTTAAAAATCTATAGAGTCAAAAAAATATCAAAGTTGATTTATAATCGACAGAATAAAATCAGTTGTTAAGCTGAACTACAATATATGAATATGGTTCATGTTTTATGAGCATTGGTACTGTATTTACAAAATACCTCTTTAGGTGACTCCCCCAGTTGTCCAAACTCCGAAAGACACCCATTCTAGGAGAAAAAGGAAAGTTCTTTTAAATAATATGCATAAAAAATAAATGTCAAATAAACTCAGGCTTCTCACTAGCTGAATACATACTTGTATGAGTTTCAGTAATTTCACATGTTGACGGCCATGTGATGGCTTGTAAAAGATGCTATGCTTCCACTTCTTGTGATGCTTTTTTCCTCCGAACTCCTCAAACTGAGTGGGTGTAAACCATTTCCCTTTACATGAAATACACTTCTCTCCTGAATACAGAGAATCATCATACAGAGCATATAAAATGTGCGCATATTTAAAATGAAAAGGTTGGTTTGGTAAAACAGAAGGAAAAATGCATTCAAGTGTGGTACTATGATAGGATGTCACCATTGCAATAAGCCAGTTTGTGAAATTGCATCCCTGCTAGATATTCGGTATTATTGAAAAGTTGAAGCCTTTAGGAGCAGCAGCAATTTAGGCACGAAGCGGAGACCATGCATGTAAAGTCATAAAACAGGGTCAAGGAGCATGGTGTATAAAAGTCGCCATATTTCCATAACTGAGGACTTCCTCTGCCATTAATATCAGCAGAAAACTGTGTGGCAGGAGCTTGATGGAATGGATTTGCAAAACTTACCATTGTCATACTTTATTCTGTACAGAAAACCTGCCATTTTTCCACAACGGACAGACAGCTGTTTCTTATTTCTGACTTCTTTGAAGACATCTGATAAGTCTACCCCTTAAAAAAAAAATAGAATAGAAGAATATTTTCTTAGGATACAATCACACAGACACAGTTCAAAGTTACTCTTCAGTTCAGATTCCGTCTTAGTCTGCTTCATAACCGATTCAGCATTCATCTTCTTTAGGTCTATGAGGGGCAATGTTATGTTATATTGGATGTGCTAATGAACCTCTGCTTTCTTCATCTTTATTTAAATGTTTAAATTGTGTCAACGCTGCCTTTTATCTTGAAGTGGTTTTAGAAGCATAAAAACATGAACAATCTAAGGATCACTGATTGTTTCAAGAATCTAAGTAAAAAATATTTACTCTAGGTATCATTTTATGATTCTTACCTGGAAGTCTAGAGTTTTTACTTCTGGCTTTTTTCTTCTTGTTACCATTTTGTTGATTCATCTTTCTTTTTACCCCTTGTTTTCCTTTCCTTTTTCCTGTCCCGTTCATCCAGTCAGATTTACATGTGCTGCCACAATCCAGCTCTGAATTGGTAAATAATTCTCCATCCATCTCCTGTGGCACAATCAGAATTTATTCAATGATTTTTGTTGTGCTCTTTGTGTTGGTAAAGTATAACATTTTAAATATAATCACTTGAACTGTGAATATGTGGGAGCGAGCCAAGATGGATGAACATGAAAACAAGATACATAACATTAATTCATTTGAATGTATAGAGTTCAGGTAAATTCATGCCAATCTTCTATTAAATTGCTTATATGCCGGTGCCTTTGATCAACATTCACTGTCATAAACATCTTAAAAAATAACTAAACTAGGACTATCAGTAGATTAAAACTACTTAAAATGCTAATGGGATTTCATAAATTCATAACACCAAACTTCCCACTCTTTCCAGTAATTTTGGGATTTACACTTTTAGTATTAGGCTGCTTAAGATGCAGATTTTCTAAGACCACGAGATCCTGCAAAAGACGTGAGACCTCAGTCTAGCACGTGTTTACATAATAGAAATGCGGTGAACTTAATGCAAACAAACGCCATGTGTGAACATAAAAACGAACACAGAAACTTACTTCTTGAGCTGTTTGTTTTAGGGAAAAAACAATGGGGGAAAAAGACCCAAAACGTTCACGTAATGTAGCCTAGATACTATATGTGCGCTCTCTCAGGACGCTTCTCTAGTCGCATTTTGTTTCAAAAACAAATACACGCTTCAAACAATACTATATTTGAAAAGATATCAAGCACTCTTAGTTTACAAGATAACAAAACGCCAGTCAGCGTCATTTGGAAAACAGGTTGTCTTGAATTAAACATTCAAATCAAATACTAATTCAAAGGAACAAGCATTAGCTTGGTAGTTACCTTAAATTCCTTGGATACAGCGGCGGAGAAAGTGGGAGGAGAAGCACGAGGAGGGGGGCGTGCCGTGCATGACTGAACTGAGGAGGATGCGCGGGATATTTTGGCTTCAGCTGGTATTTGAATCATCCTTCAATCAATTCTAAGAAACTAACGTTTGATTAACAAGATAGACCAAGTTCTATTTATGCATTGTGGCCCGGTAAAAGAGTCGGGATAGTTCACCCAAAATTTGCACCCTCACTGTAGGCGAGCTAAGCGGCTGCTTAGGGCCCCGCCGCCACTAGGGGGCCCCCCACTAGTGGTCCGAGTCATCACGTTGCAAAGCGCTTGGCTGTCACTAGCCAAGTTTCCATCCAGTTTTTGCACTGTTTTGTTATCGACAAAGAGAATATGTGTAAAAAAAAAAAACCTGCAAAATTTGCTGTCTACAGCCTGTTTTCCTTCCAACCGGCCTTTTACCGATAAAATGGTGTGCGTAATGACCTCATCCCTAAAAAATAAGCATAAGTTTTGGTGTATCGCAAAAAAAAAAAAAAAACCGTACTCGGTTACTAACGTAACCTCTGTTCTCTCTAGAGAGGGAACGAGTACTGCGTAAGTATCTTACGCGAGGGGAAAATCCTTTTCTGCGAGATATTGAAGCCAAAAATTATCCTTAATTTTGAAATAATGTAAAGCGCGTTGCAGCAGCATACAGACATAGGCGCGCAAGCTGTTTCGCCTATGTCTGTATGCTGCTGCAACGCGCTTTACATTATTTCAAAATTAAGGATAATTTTTGGCTTCAATATCTCGCAGAAAAGGATTTTCCCCTCGCGTAAGATACTTACGCAGTACGAGAGATCTCTCGTAAGAGAACTGGCCTTGAGCTGTTTCCATACATAATTTCACCTATATTGCGTAAATTATATAGGCTAGTAGCCTGTTCTTTATCCATTTGAAACAAAACCTATTAAATTGTAGCTATATAGCTAATTTTTATTAACAAGTGTCATGAGTTTTTTTTTTTTTTTTTTTTTGTACTTTGTTATAGAATATTTACTTGATCATCAACAATAATCATAAACAGGAGCAGTTAGCTATTATTATCATTTTTCTGATGAACTTTTATTTAGAAATGGGAATGTTCATTTCGGTTATTTTATTTCTCCTGACAACCGATGGTCGTTAAGACATTTTTAACCGTTAACTTATAAGATTGTTAAATTACAATTAAAGGAAATTTTAATTAATACGCGGCTGTGGCCCATTAAAAATACCTACATTTGTTTTCCTTGGATTAATTTTATACACGCAAAAAGCGGCATAAACAGTGTGAGGATTCACATGGTCACGCACCTGCAGCGCTTCTGCAAACGGAGGGAAACATTGTACAGCTATAAATAAATTAAATAAATTTATTTTGTGAATAAATTATGAATTAACAAAACGAAAAAAAACTGAAACAATTAGCAGCCTATATCAACCTATGCATAATTTAGTTTCATTTTTCTGATGCGCTCTTGAGGCATCCTGTTTGTTTCCTTTTTACAAAAGCACACTGTTTATTTTTATTGTGAATGTGCATTAATAAAATAAATATTTAGAATAGTTTGGAACAATGTCTTACTCTTATGACCACAAACGAAGGAGTAGGCTATTGTAAGTTGTTTCCACTTATATAAGGGGGGGAAAAATCAAGTGATCTTGTCGGCGCCTTGACAATGCAGCTTCATTGTCATAATATAATACAGTCAGCCAAAAATATTGGAAAACATGCTATTTTCCCCCTTTTATTTCAGAACAAATCCTTTAAATTTAATGGAACAATACTCTCAACACAAGAATAACAAGAATATTAAAAGCTACTAACAATTCAAAACAAGTTCATTTAAAATGTTGTACTTATTCCAATATCCACATAAAACAAGATCTTCAGAACAAAATGAATAAATTTTAACTTGCAACGTAGCAAAGCCCCTTTTCTCTACAAAAAAGTGTTTCCAAACACTTGAAGTATGGATTTAGAATTTATGCGCTAAAGTTAAACGGAAAAAGATTATGTCGACACATGAGAAATTTGATCGATAAGACATTTCCATCAGATATATCGGTAAAAATCGGTTCTTTTTTTTCCACAAACAAAATCTTTGGATGGAAACCTGGCTACTGGCAATACTCCACTAGTATTCACTGGAAGGCAGGGCCCCAAAATTATCCTGCTTAGGGTCCCCAGATGTACAGGTCTTTATAATATGACCACCTGATCGTCTGCCGCCTATATATCTACACACAGGTGAGCCCATAGATATATATAGGTATATATATCTATGGGTGAGCCCCTCAAAGACAATTTTACTTAACAATATTTACATAACAAAATACAAAAATTAACAGAACAAAAAGAAACTACAAAAAAAGTAGAGTATATATATACACACACACAAACACATAAAACGAAACTTACTATTACTGATAATAATAATCAAATATAAAAAAGATTCTCAAAATGTTTGCATAAAAGGTATTGATTTATTTGTATGCATATTTACAAAAGCAGAACAATGAACAGAAAATTATTAAAGGTGCCATAGAATGCATTGAAACAATATTTTAAATTGTTCTTTGATATCTACATAGAAGGTATATGGCATAGGAAAGGGCAAAAAATCTCTAGAAATGGTTTTCACATCTCCATTTACAACCCTAGGATTTGTCCCTAGAATGAACTGCTCTGTTATTGCCTTATTTGGAAGTTTCCGGAATAATAATGAGGAGCTCTGCTCTGATTGGCTGTCTCACAGAGCTGCTCATCTCAATAGCTGGCACATGGAGGAAATATATATTTAATTAGGAGCTCTAGCCGCTTTTAATATGCGGTTTGTTGAATCTGCCGTTTTGAATCTGCAACATTTTACTCTCACTATTGTGATCGCATGTGCTCTGTGTAACGTTATACTGCAGCGACACAAGTACTTACTGTACCACACAAGCTTTAATGCTTGTTAGTGATGCTCAGGATCATTCGCCATCATCCGCGCAGTCATCTCTCAGTTTATGTGGTAAGTGAAATCTTATGTCCTGTAATGTAACAGGCTAACGCTAGCATTAAGCTAACCATGTCCCTTCAGTGACTCATCTTATTCTCGCATATCCTGAAGGTCTTGAATCCATGGTAGCTTTCATTGGCCAAGGCCTGCCTATAAGGCTGTTTGACCGACATGTCAAAAAAACAATCACAGTTTATTTCGTTCAGCGTCACGTTTCAGGCCGTAGAAATGTCCCCACGACAACAGACTGGCGTGCAACGGTCAGTCACTGAAATAACCAGCATTGAAAGTTAAAGAAGAAGAGGGAGAACAAGCAGTAAGTCAATAATTTGTTAGCGAATGTTGCAAAAGTGTATAACAACAATGGCGTCTGCATAAGCACCTCTTAGCAGAACACTGAGTAAATCAGTCTGTGCTTTGTTTCCCGGCGAACCGAAAATAAACGCGACACTCGCGTCTCCCGGGTAATCCGATCAAATTCAACCAATCAGATGACGACTTCGACATTCCTGAAGAGTTTCCAGTTCAGTGTACCATAGGCATCAGACGTTTAGCCAACGTTCCGTGACGTCTGAGGCTGAGACTAGGCTCGCCTTATTTTTACTGATGTACTGACGTTACAGACGTTACGTTACTGATGTAATGATTGGGCTATGCAAATGTTGGGGGCGTAACTATTAACGATAGGGACTATTGTAATATTTGGTGTTATGTTGTAATTGACCTATTTTTCGGTGGTCTTTTGCAAACACCAGAATTATATAAGAAGGAGGAAATAGTGGTGTTTGAGACTCATGGTATGTCATGTCCATGTACTGAACTGTTATTATTCAGCTATGCCAAGGTAAATACAGTTACAACTAAATGCTGCACTATAATTTGTTTTAATATGTGACAAAAACGGTAATCAGTTATCAAAAGGTGTTTATTGTCTTGGCTATTAAAAAATGTTAAAACCAAACTTGTATAATAATTATCTAATAATAGTAATATATTTTTATTGATAACCTCTCAGATCACAGTTTTGCTTTATCAGTACTACCCCCACCTTCAGTGATTGGCTCCTTCTTGATTAAAGAAATAATCTGGGAATTTTCAATAACAGCAGGAATTAGACAGACATATTGAGGCTGTGTGTTTTGTGACTGTTTTTCCACCAGCTTCTTTAAAGACGACTCAATTGATTTTAGGGTGCTGTTCATGGTATTAAGCTTATTTTCGAGAAATCTAAGTAACTGCATCTGGCCTGTCTTCTCAGACTCTTCAGAAGCAACAGGATTCTGCAATTCAGCAGGAGAATCACTGACATTCATCAGAGCTGCTGCGTCACCCACTGATTCATCCGTGGTCTGATTGGCCCCCTTTGCGACAGGAGATGCTGCAGGCTCTGTGGCATCAGTTGGAGAATCACTGAAGTTCAGCTTAGCTGCTGTTGCTGCTTCACCCACTGATTCATCTGTGGTCTGATCAGCCTCATCTACGACAGGAGATACTGCAGGATTTGTAGCATAATTGGAAGAATCACTGTAGTTCAGCTGTGCTGGTGTTGCTGCTTCACCCACTGCTTCATCTGTAATCTGATCAACCTCCTCTTTGACAAGAGGTACTGCAGGTGTTTTAGCATCAGTGGGAGAATCACTGAAGTTCAGCTGGGCTGCTGTTGCTGCTTCACCCGCTGCTTCATCTGTAATCTGATCAACCTCCTCTACGACAGGAGATACTGCAGGATCTGTAGCATCAGTGGAAGAATCACTGTAGTTCAGCTGTGCTGCTGTTGCTGCTTCACCCACTGCTTCATCTGTAATCTGATCACCCTCCTCTTCGACAAGAGGTACTGCAGGTTTTTTAGCATCAGTGGGAGAATCACTGATGTTCAGCTGGGATGCTGCTGCTGCTGCTTCACTCGCTGCTTCATCTGTGGTCTGATCAGCCTCATCTACGACAGGAGATACTGCTGGTTCTGTCGCATGAGTGAAAGAATTAAAGTTCAGCTGAGCTGCTGCTGCTTCATCTGTGGTCTGATCAGCCTCATCTACGACAGGAGATACTGCTGGTTCTGTCACATGAGTGAAAGAATTAAAGTTCAGCTGAGCTTCTGCTGCTTCATCTGTGGTCTGATCAGCCTCATCTACGACAGGAGATACTGCTGGTTCTGTCGCATCAGTGAAAGAATTAAAGTTCAGCTGAGCTGCTGCTGCTTCATCTGTGGTCTGATCAGCCTCATCTACGACAGGAGATACTGCAGGATTTGTAGCATAATTGGAAGAATCACTGTAGTTCAGCTGAGCTGGTGTTGCTGCTTCACCCACTGCTTCATCTGTAATCTGATCAACCTCCTCTTTGACAAGAGGTACTGCAGGTGTTTTAGCATCAGTGGGAGAATCACTGAAGTTCAGCTGGGCTGCTGTTGCTGCTTCACTCGCTGCTTCATCTGTAATCTTATCAACCTCCTCTACGACAGGAGATACTGCAGGATCTGTAGCATCAGTGGAAGAATCACTGTAGTTCAGCTGTGCTGCTGTTGCTGCTTCACCCACTGCTTCATCTGTAATCTGATCACCCTCCTCTTCGACAAGAGGTACTGCAGGTGTTTTAGCATCAGTGGGAGAATCACTGACGTTCAGCTGGGATGCTGCTGCTGCTGCTTCACTCGCTGCTTCATCTGTGGTCTGATCAGCCTCATCTACGACAGGAGATACTGTTGGTTCTGTCGCATCAGTGAAAGAATTAAAGTTCAGCTGAGCTTCTGCTGCTTCATCTGTGGCCTGATCAGCCTCATCTACGACAGGAGATACTGCTGGTTCTGTCGCATGAGTGAAAGAATTAAAGTTCAGCTGAGCTTCTGCTGCTTCATCTGTGGTCTGATCAGCCTCATCTACGACAGGAGATACTGCTGGTTCTGTCGCATCAGTGAAAGAATTAAAGTTCAGCTGAGCTTCTGCTGCTTCATCTGTGGTCTGATCAGCCTCATCTACGACAGGAGATACTGCTGGTTCTGTCGCATCAGTGAAAGAATTAAAGTTCAGCTGAGCTTCTGCTGCTTCATCTGTGGTCTGATCAGCCTCATCTACGACAGGAGATACTGCTGGTTCTGTCGCATCAGTGAAAGAATTAAAGTTCAGCTGAGCTTCTGCTGCTTCATCTGTGGTCTGATCAGCCTCATCTACGACAGGAGATACTGCAGGTTCTGTAGCATCAGCAGGAGAATGACAGAAGTTTTGCTGACCTGCTGCTGCTTCATCTGTGGTCTGGTGTGCCTCCTCATCTACTGTAGGATCTGTAGCATCAGTGGGAGAATCACTGACGTTCAGCTGAGCTGCTGTTGCTGCTGCTTCAGCCGCTGCTTCATGTGTGGTCTGATTGGCCTCCTCTACGACAGAAGATACTGCAGGTTCTGTAGCATCAGTGGGAGGTGCAGGACTTTTCAAATGCTGACGGTTACTTTTCCACTTTAAATATTCTTTTTCTAATGAGAAGCAAAAAGAAATGTGAAAGTTACCAAACGTCTACATAGTCTAATAAAAATATCACATTTTAAAAATCATAAAGTTTTCTGTATGTGGTAGAAAACTGCCTGGCTTAATATGTGCAAAAGATCCTCAAGCAAGTGTAGTAGGGATCAGAGAACTGAAGAACAGGTAATACACAGTAGATGGTGTGATGATGAGACAGAGATCACTAATTTTAGATCACTAACTAATGAATCTGAAATGCAAATGTTCATTCAAACTCACCCTCTTCAATCCGACACACAGATATTTTCAGACTCTTGGAAAACAATCTCTCCCTGGACTGTGTCACCTATGGTAAAATATAAGGGTAGTGATAAAAGCATGATAAAAACTTAATGGATCATTGTCAAAAGTAATCTATAGAGAGAGAAAAAAAAATTCAAAACATCAGAGTAGATTCATACCTGTCAGAATACAACTACAACATATGAATATGGTTCATGTTTTATGGCTTATGGGCTGATAACTTGTGCATTGGTACTGTATATACAAAATACCTTTCTAATTGACTCCCTCAGTTGTCCTGATTCTGCAGGTTCTGTAGCATCAGTGGGAAGTGCAGGTGAAACTTGGTTTGGGGAAGGACAAAGAGATAAATCATGAGGATGAGTTTATAGCACACACAAACAGGTTAGGCAAAGCTTGAAATGGTAAAATTCAATAGAAAAAATTTTTTTTTAGTACCGCTTAGAAATTCAGGAACAGACACTAAGACTTTTAAAAGGCTGATGGTTACTGTACAACTATAAATATTCTTATTCTAATGAGAAGCAAAAACAAGAAATGTGAAAGTGATCTCCACCAGAGGGCACTCCACCCCTGACTACTTCCACTTTAGGAACCAATTTACAGACATACCTCATTTCCAATCATTAGGACTATTTAAGTTGGACACTTGCTCATACTCTTTGCTGAGTATTGTTTGTATGTTTGTTACTGCATTCCTAGTTTTCGTTCCTTGCCTTGCCTTGCCTTCGTGTTTTTTGACCTTGGACCCTTTAACTGGTTTTCCATGATCATTTTGCCACCTGCCCTGACCACTGCCTGTTTTCTGGATTACTCTTTTGTCTCGCCTTGGATGTTGTTGTGTTTGCTGATGATTAACCCTGCCTGTACGACCAAGAATATAATAAAACCTGCAAGTGGATCCTCAAAGTAACCAAAGGTCTTCACATTCTAATAAAAATATGAATTTTAAAAAAAGTTCAAATTAAAAGAAATATCATAATATAGAAAACAAAATAACTCACTAACCTCTAGCACCGGCAGTAGATTCTACCCGTTTTGTGATCTTTTTACAGACAGTTCCAGTTGAAATCACAGATTCTCTCCTGTTCTGTGCCGAAAAGAAAGGATAAGATTAAAGTAATGCTTTATGTGCTAATGGATGATATGTAGGTACAGTAATTAGATACATTTATACAATACATACAATAATAATTCACAATTGATCTATACATGCACATCTCACCATTTTGACTCTTTCAGCAACAGTTATAGACTCATCTAAAGAACTGTCTGTATGTGGTAGAAATCAAACATAAACCATAAACATTTTGAGGGTCAATAATATAGATGACCACATAAAAAACAGAAACACTAACAATAAGTGAAAAAGCGCTTTGGCAATCTAGACTCAGTAACTTAGCCTAATATATGCAAAACATCCTCAGGCAAGTATAGTGGGGGTCAGAGTATGGTAAGACTTTGTTAAAGGCAGATGGTTACTGTTCAATTCTAAATATTCTTATTCTAAAGATAAGCAAAAACAAGAGATGTGAAAGTAACAAAGGTCTTTACAGTCTAATAAAAATATGGAATTTTAAAAATCATGAAGTTCAAAATAAGATAAATAACATGATATATGGAAAATAAAAGAGCTCACTAACCTCTAGCACTGGCAGTAGATTCTTCCAGCTCTGTGATTCTTTTACTGAAAGTTTTAACGAAAATCACGGATTCTCTCCTGTTCTGTGCCGAAAACAAAGGATAAGATTAAAGCAATGGTTAATGTGTTAATGGAAGATATGTGGGCACAGTAATTAGGTACATTTCAGTAACTGATGGAGATAATAAATATAAATATAAAGTTAGTTATTTGGGTTAATTTAGCAGATCAATTTAAAATTGATCAATACATGCACATCTCACCTTTTTGACTCTCTTAGCAACAGATACAGACTCATCTGAAGAACTGTCTGTATGTGGTAGAAAACAAACATAGACCATAAACATTTTAAGAGTTAATGTAGAAAAAGACATTTTAAATGTTCATCAAAACACACCCAGCTGGATTATTTCCTCTTCAATTCCACACACAGGTCTCTTCGAAACCGATCTTTTACGAGACTTTGTCTGTGTCACCTGTGGTAAAATATAACGGTAGTGATTTTAAAGCATTTCAGCATGATAATATCTTAATGGATCATTGTCAAAAGTAGTCTATAATGCCAGATAATGCTAAAAGTTCACTCATAATCCAGTGAATACAATCACTGTTGTGAAGCTGAACTACAACATATTAATATGGTTTGCTTTATGACTTATGGGCTTAAAACTTGTGCAATGGTACTGCATATACAAAATACCTGTTTAATTGATTTCCCCTGTTGTCCATATTCCGAAAGACACCCATTCTATGAGAAAAAAAGAAAGTTAATATAAATAAAATCAAATAAATTCAGACCCTAACACTAGCTGCGTACATACTTGTATGAGTTTCAGTAAATTAACTTGTCGAAGGTCATTTGATGGCTTGTAAAAGATGCTGGCCTTCCACTTCTTGCAATGCGCTTTTCTTCCAAATTTCTCAAACTGTCCGGGTGTAAACCATTTCCCTTTACATGAAATACACTTTTCTCCTAAAGACAGAGAAACATCAAACAGAACATATGAATTGGTGCACATATTTAAAATAACAAATGCTGGTTTGTTAAAACAGACAGACGGAGACATTTATTTTATACACATATTAAATAAAAACCGGTGTATTATTCACTTTATATATAACTTTGGTGGTGGAAGAATAATGTGCTGAGGCATGTTGTGCATAATAGTCATACTTTTGTACATATATTGTGCATGTGTATTTATTTATTAAGTAACACTCTAAATTAGTTAAATCTAATTTTATTCTGACATTAAAAACTACATCTGCAATCATCGCATCTTTTTTCCTTCCAAAACTTACCGTTGTCGTATTTTATTCTGTGCAGACAACCTGCCATTTTTCCACAACGGACAGCCAGCTCATCCTTTTTTCTGACTTCTTGAAAGATGTTAGTAAGGTCTACCCCTTAAAAAAAATATACAGTATATAATAACAAATATTTTCTCAGGACACAATCATTAGAGAAACAGCATAAAAGTATTCTTCAGATCCATGAAAAAGTACTTCTAGGAGATGCTTGACATTAGTGGATCTGCAATAATTTAAATTATGTCAACGATCCCAATTTTCTTAATGTGGTTTGAGAAGCTTATTAAAACATGAATGATCTAAGGATCTCTGACTGTTTCAACAATCAAAGTTAAAATTATTTGATATCATTTTATGCTTACCTGGAAGACTAGAGTTTTTACTTCTGGCTATTTTCTTCTTGTTACCATTTTGTTGATTCTTCTTTCTTTTTACCCCTTGTTTTCCTTTACTTTTTCCCGTCTCACTCATCCAGTCAGATTCTGATTCTGAGCTGCTCGAATCCTGCTCTGAATCTGGGAATAATTCACCATCCATTCTCTGTGGAACAGTAAGCATTTAGTCAATGATTTTAAGTGATAAATGCCGGGTTAGATGTTGTAGACATCATAATAAATATACCTGAATACATACATAAAAACTAGGACTGTCCAAAGATTAAAACAACTATAAATAATAATTACAGTTGAACTCATCATATGATTTCATGAATTGTAACAGCTGAATGTTCTTCTGAGATCCCACTCTTTTCCAGTGTGATTTACACTGGTGCGACCATCAAGAAACTACCACTTTGGGACTTTTACGTTTAAATGCATCATATACCAATTGCTAAGGACCTGTGGAAGCATCAAGCAGGTTTGTAACTATCAAATTTGGAAAAAATACCTTTT